>NC_050519.1:2613605-2683987 GCF_002922805.2 Oryzias melastigma
TGTTTCGGGGCCGAGCCAAATGTGGAGGTGGGCCGGTTCCGGCCCGTGGACCGTCGTTTGGGGACCTCTGTTTTAGGTGGAATGAAGCTGCTGACTCTCACCTGAATGTCAGTCAGCTCCTTGAAGAACCTCTTTGCCAGGTCCGGCCCGTTCTGCATGGTGGGGATCTGGTACGTCTGAGAGCCAAACCAGAAGAAGAAAACGTTTCAGCCTGAAGACCAGAATTCAAGGGTCGACCCGAAACGACCTGAAACGGCTTCTTACCTTTCCTTTGTAGAGGAGGCTGCCGACCGGACAGACCACACACGCCGTTCCGGCTCCGAACACCTCCAGAACCCGTCCGGCCTCCAGCGCGCCGAGCAGCTCCTTCATGCCCATCGTACGCTCCGTCACCTTAAACTCCCCCTGGTGGAGCAGAGAGGAGACTCAGCGCCTCGGTGAGCGACGGCGTCGGGTTTGTTGGTCTTACCCAGCTACGGGCCAGGTCCAGCAGCGACTGTCTGGTCACGCCGGGGAGGATGAGACCGTCCAGACCCGGAGTCACCAGCTCCTTCTCTGTAAACCATAGAGGGTTACAGCACCTCTGCAACAGAACCGCTCAGGAACAAAAACGGGTCAGAAAGAGTCAAACCTCCGTCCTGGTTGGTCCAGTAGACGAAGAAGTTCATGGTGCCGACTTCGGTGACCTCCTCGTCGTCTCCGTACAGCCACAGCACCTGCTGGCAGCCTCGCTTCAACGCCTCAGTCTGGACGGCGATGGTCGGCCCGTAGTTTCTGCAGACATGCCAACATCACGGAACGGTTATTGTTCCGGAGTGTTCGCGTAATATAAACCCACAACTTAGTTCTACTTTTAAAGAAACTAAAAAACATATTAGTCCACAAATAACCCACTCTAATGAAAACTGTTCTGAACATGTTCTTGTAGCATTTGTCTGATATTAAGAAAATTCAGCTAAAATGTTTTTTTTTTTTTAGTCATTGTTGTCAATCAGGAGCAGACGAACACACGTAAAAAAAAAGATAATATTTGTGGGCAGGGCCACAGTCTCCCTGCTGATCTTGTGAACTTAAAAAAAAAAAAGACTTTAAAGGCAGAGAAATAAAAGTGATTCAACATAAAAATGTCTTGAGAAGAAATATAAACTAAAAGATCACACTTTAGACTGAAAGTGTTTCTGACTTTAGTTTAATGTCAGATTAGATTGTCAATATTTTTTTTCTTTCATAAATAACCCTCACAAATATTTTGAGTGTGTAATATGTTTTGAAAAACTTTATTCATGTTTTATTAAATATATATATATATATATATATATATATATATATATATATATATATATAAATAATTGTAGGCTTTTATTTAGCTTTTTCCTGTTGTTTCAGATGCCTACTTCTCCTCCGATGAAAATAATGTTTTTGAGTTTTAACATGTATGTAGCAGCGGACAGGAGGAGATCAGGGGCGGAGCTCCAAAAGCCACGCCCCCTCAGAGGAGACTTAGAGGCTTCAGATCAACTTAAAAAATGGCTTTTTAAGACTTGTGGGATTTTGGTTAAAAATTTTATAATCATCATTAAAGTACTACTGGGAATGTTGTTTTTTTAAATTAAAAAATGGTCATGAGGATTTTAAGTCTTCAAACAAATGATTCAGTAAAGGTTTAATAAACTATTGTCTTTATTTTTAGTTAGCATGTAGCTTCAACACCTCAAGATTAAAGCTAATTATGGTTAAGATGTTTTACATCCAAAATTTAATGACCCAATTAGTCGACTAATGGATTGAAATAATGGTTTGAGGCGGCACTAGTGGCGCTGATGGTTAAACAGCTTTAGCTGAAGTTGTTTTCTTCAGCAGAAGAGACTCCAGAAGAAGCATCTGGTGTGAAACCATCTGAACTCCACAGCAGCATCACGAGAACTGAAACTGAATGACTGCAGGGGGTTTGGAGCCATCGGTGGTTCTGGTGTTTCCAGGTCTTCTGGTGGGGGGAGGAGAGGTTCTTCTGGCTCAGTGAGTCAGGCGGGTTTAACGTGAGGTTATGTAATCGCGGCGGCAGATTACAGCCGCGTGGAATGAGAGGGATTACAGCCTTCATGGGAGACGTGAACACACAGGAACAAACATCTTCAGGAAAAGTGTTTCAGTAAAACAAACCTCACCCTCCCATCTTGTAGGCCCCTACGCCGCCTTTCCACGCTCGGACAAACGAAGGGTCGGCCAGGAGAGACACCGGGTTGAAGGTTCCCGTGCTGAAGTAAGGTCCCACCGGGCCGATGATGACGAAGATCATCGCACTTCCAGGTCGCGACACGCCCAGAGAAGGCTGGACAGAGAGCAGAGCGGTGAGGCAGAGCGTCCTCCGACAGGGAGGCTGTCCCGATGAGGCTGACCTCGGTCCCGATGAAGGTGGGGCGGATGTACAGGCTGGCGTCCTGGGAGTACGGGACCCACTCCTGGTCGATCTCCACCAGCTTCCTGATGCACTCCAGAAGCTCCGCCTTATCGAAGAGCTGCAGGAGGACGAACACGACAACAGGAGAGAAAGTTTACCGTCTGACGAACATGCAGAACTTCTAAAGAGCTTCTAGAACATTTCTAAAAATGTTCACATCCAGCATTTCTCTGAAAGGAAATTCACAGAAGCAGCAAGTGGAGGTTTTTCTTTTCCTGGAAGTTCATCAACGACCTTGTGGGAAATCGAGGTCAAGAAAGCTTGGAGGGAAAACAGAAGGTTAAACTGAGAAGTTTCATCAGAAGATGAGATCCTGAGAATCAGATCCTGAGCTAAATGAAAACAAAGCACGTGTTTCAGTTCCAGAAGCTTTGAAACAAATGTTTTTTTTTTTTTATTTCTTGATGGTCAGGTTACAGTTTTAAAGGTTTCTGAGTCAGTGTAACTAAACCAGGTAAACCTTTCTTTAAAAGATACAAAGCTGTCCAGGAATGACAGTTTTCCAAAATAAAACTTTAAGAACAAAACAAAAAACAAAACATAAGTTTGTGGCCACTGACCTAAAAGTCTGCTTGATTTTAAGTAGGGCCGGGGATCGATTAAAAAAGTTAACTAATTAATCGCAAACCCGGGAAAAAATTGATCGCAATTAATGTTTTTTTTAGCTATAGTATTTGTCAACCACTTATGATCTACGAATAATCACAAAATGAATTTTTACACAAAACTGTACATTTAGTACATGTATTTCAAAAATAAAGTTGTCGATTAATATATATACATCACATTAATCACACTTTTGTGTTGTGATCAAAGACTATTAACTATAATGTTCTACATGGTAAATTTGATGACAATATGCAGATTTTCAACAAAAACAGACCAGATAGAAAAATTTTCCTTCATTGTTATTTGTCTGAAATGTTAAATTTATCAAGTGTTAACTCAGATATTACTAAAAATCAACAGTAAGATGAGAAGAACTCTAAAGACTTTTATGTCTGCAGTTTCACTTTTACAAAGATGCTGATATACAACCACAAGAAACAAATCTGCAGGCCTGGAAAAAAAAACTTCTGCTCTACTGCTCAATATCACTGTGCAGGCTGTTTTAAAACGTTTATTTAATCTTCTATCTTCTTTCATTAATATCACTTTTCCTGCCTCCCCAGATCCCATCAAGCTCGGTTCTGATTGGACGGTTTCATGAAGCCTCGGTCCGTCTGGCGTGTCACTCACTGGCAGACAGCTTCTCTCCGCACTGCGGTGCATCCGCTCCATGTTCAGCATGGGTCTGAACAGGCGGATGTGGTCGTCCACTCCGCGGAACGCCTTCATGCCTTCAAACAGCTGCAGACACGACAACAGCGGACGTTTGAGTCCAGACCCGTGAGTGAGTGGGCGGGGCTTCAGAATCCACCGCCTTTTACCTCGATGGAGTAGTGGAGGGAGGAGCTGGCCGGGTGCAGCGAGAGGTTCTGGAACGGCTTGATCTGCGGCGCCTCCCAGCCGCTCTTCTCCGACCAGCCGATGGTCAGCATGTGGTCGGAGAAGTTCTTGCCGAAGAGGAGTGTGGACGGGTCGGGCTTGGGTCTGCATGCCGCGTTCCGCTGGACGGTGAGATCCGCTGCCTGAGACGGAGAAGGTGAAGCGGAACGAGGACGAGAGCAGAGCAGGCCGCGAATACAGTGATTGTTTTCCAATCGTAGTTATTCATAAAGCATGCTTCATTTAGTAGCGTTATAGTCAGTGGAGATGCTGACTGGACTGTTAAATTAATCAAGTTTATTAAAACACAATTAAAAATGATTACGACAGTCAGGCAGAGAGAAAAAGGCAGAAGGAGGAGGAAACGTTCAAATGTTACTTCCTTTTCCTTTGACGCTCTACAAACACTCCTAAAAACAACAGAGTGTTACCATGACGATCGGGATAAACCCAAACTCTCAGCATGTTCCTCGTTACCTTGAAGGAGCTGACAAACCGCAGAGAACCGGAGAACGGGAGAGCCTGAACAACTCGAGCGTGAAGCACCTGCAGCGAAACACAACAAGTCTGAGCACCGATGTAAAAATACCCCCCCACAAACAACCCAGCAGCAATCCCTTCATGGTAATAATTCATCAGAACGTTCAGGTCTAGATCAGGGTGTTCCTCTCAGTCATCGTCTACACGACAAAGCTCCTGCCAAGAGCTGAAAATAGAAGCGACAACGAAGAATGCCAGACTCTCTGAACAATTAAACCTGAACAATCTTTTAAAAAAATCCAGGCGGAGATGTAGTTTTGGTGAACAGAGGTAACCGAACACTGAGAATCTGTAATCTGAGAGGTTAATCCCAGTGTGACTTCAGCTGTAATTTGAGTGTGGAGGATCCACGTCACCCAGAGGAACACAGGGATGATGCTGATCACATACCAGACTGCACACTGTTCAGTTTGAGGCTTTAATCGAGCTGTTTCACCTCAGATGGAGAAGGAAGTGATAGAATTTTCACAATAATACAACCTAAAAATTATTTTATATATTTTTAGCAACTTTTGAACTTTAAATTAATCTCAAAGCATTTAAGGAAGTAAAAATAAAACTATACATTAATCCATAAATAAGCAAATACCTTAAGAAAATAAATTAAAAGTCAAATAAAAGTTTTATTTTGGAGGGCTGTCCACACAAATATCTAAATTCGGATTAAAATCTGCGGAATTTGTTGGCAACCCTCCAACATCGAAACAACAATCTTTAGCAAAGAGCAGGAACGTCACATTTTCGTAAATAATTGAAAAAGTCCTCATTTTTCAACGGAATTTGGTTTACTTTTTTTTTTTTTTTTTCAGCGCCGCTGCTGTTGGCGGGACAGACGCCGCGCGCGTGCACCCTCGCCTCCCCAGCACTAATGTGACCGGCTTCTTCCCGCGCGGAGGATTTGTCAGTAAACGAGGTGAATAATTAACCCGAAGAGTCCACGTTAACAGATAACAAACACACACATCGGTCAATGAACTCACCGTCCTCAGCGCTGCCATCTCCCCAGATTATCCAGGTTAAAGTGTCCGTGCGGAAACAAACTGTGCCGAACTTCAGTTCCGCTCACTTTTCCTTTGGGATCGATCTCGAGACTCTATAATTGTATTTTTCTCGTTCAAAAATCATTATATGTTAGTAGATTTTATTTTTGACATGTGTTTATTAGTAATTTTATTTTTTTTTATTGAATGTTAGAATGTGTCACAGTAAACAGGCATATTAAACAGCTGTGACTGTACTGACTGGATTTATGAACAGCAGGATTTCTGCGGGGGCGTGCTGGGACTCTTGATCCTGATTGGTGAGCAGCAGCAGAGGTTACTGTCGGTCACAGAGAGGCTGAAGCTGATTGGCTGATAAAGGGGAGTGTTGGAGGTCCGGTTGCAGCTGCCCTGAATGACAGTTTCACCTCAACCAGGCCATGTGTACTTCAAAACACTACACTTTATTTCTTCAGTAACTTCTCCATTTTTTGTTTAGTAAACAGTATCAGATTAAAGCGGGTGTTAGTCTGTTGAAGCCAACAGTTTGGGACGGGAAATCAGGTCTGGATCTGGCTCTTGAAGCCGTAGTTGAGTTCGGCTCCCCCGCTGAGCAGGAGGTCGATGCCGGTGCAGAAGGTGGCGTCGGCGGCCAGGTACAAGGCTGCCAGTCCACACTCGGCCTCAGTCCCCATGCGGCCCAACAGCTGCTCCGGGAGAAAACAGCAGAGTGAGGGGGGGGGTTCTTATCAAGCAGCTCAAATAAGTTTCATCAAGGATGTATTCAGACTGGAGAAATGATTTGGTCTGGATCGAGTCCTGAAGCTTGTGTTTGGTCTGTGATCAGACTGTCGTCAAGCCTCCTGTTTCGAACCGAAGCTTGTAAACAAAACCATGTGACTACAGATCTCTTCAGTCATTGGTCAGGAATTATGAAGGCGGGGCAAATCAACGGGAGAAAGAATAAAGTAAACAATTTGTTATCCTTGTTGGGACAAATCACAGATTTTACTGCCCCTTTGGTGCGGTGGAGACATGCTGGATGTAGAAATGTAAGGAGAAGTGTTCATGAGCATCACGTTAAAAGTTCTTTTTATGAACCTGGATTCATCTGACCACCTTTCAGTGAGTTGCTGTCTCATCGTTGTGGTTTCATGATTATTTTTTAGAGAATTCTGCTGAGGAAACTACAAGCTAGCTTTTAGGATGACGTCACAGCTGTGCTGAGTGCGTAACGAGACACAGAAATAAATGTAAGAAACGTTTCAACTGTGTTAAAATAAATCTTCTAACAAATGAACAGTTGGACTCTTTTCTCTGTCTGGTAAATTGCTTTACATATGTTTGTAGCTCATCGATTGGTTCATTCCTACTCTGTTTACATCACATGACCACCGGCTACGATGGCCGTTTCGGTCCAGTTGTTCCACTCCGAGCATGGAGCCTATTCAGACGGAAACTCAAAACGAACCGAATTCCAGTCCGATTGCAAACGAACCAACACCACCTCCAAAGACGGGTCAGGGGGCGGTTCCTGGTCCTGGACCAGGATCTACTTGGGTGTATTTAGACTGAAATTTGTTCTGAATTATTGAGGGACATAAAAACTCTGATTCACTTTAAGAGAACCAAATGTGTCCAGACTGATTACAGTCTAAATTTAAGTAAAACAAATTGCATGCTAATTTTCCGGTTCCGGGTCACGAGTATTATTACTAATAACCTGAATCTATGTTGGAAAGATATAAATATCTGATCTTAAGTTACGAGCCGGATAATGATAATACACGTAAAGGAAGTGGAAAGGTGGAGCCAGAGTGGGATTATATAAGTTCGCTTCCTCCCACTCACTCTCTGACTTTCTTTTAATGTGTTTGACATGTCGTGGATGTAAACTTCTGATGATTGACATGAATTATTTTGTTTCTTGATTGCTTGAAATAAACCATTTCTAATCTAATCTAATCAAATATCTGGATGACATTAACACAGGAGTTAGAAAAGTCTGTTTCTTAGGTGTGTGACTGGAAGACAAAAAGAAAGAACATATTAAATATTTATGCAAGAATATCTACATCCATAATTTTCAAAATACGAGACTTGGTTCATCCAAATTGTTTACTAGTATTTTATTATGGTTTATTCTAATCTTACTTAACTCACTGCAATGATGCACTTTTACAGATTGATGTCACAACAAAAACGTGAGAATTACAACTGTATACTTTATTTAATTAGTAGATTAAGGGTTTTAAACACTTATGATATTGACCTGTACATTTGTACATAGCGGACTTCATCGGTTGACCTTCACACACATAAATAATTATTTTAATCACTAAATTCACCACCTTTCAACTGAACTACACTTACCTCTAAACAAAAGAACAATTTATCATAAAATACTCACACTGACCTACTTTTCACTTCAAACTCTTTGTCAATTCGCAAACTTACATTAAAAAATAGCCTGTTATCCAAATAATAATTATTTTAAAATACATTTTAATTTGTTGTCTTGATTATCTGGGGCTGTCTCACCTCCCTGAACACCTTACTGTTCTGTTCGATGTAAATATTCTAGTTAAGCTTCTGTTTTATCATCATGTGTTAAATAAATGAATCAAACTCTAAAAGTAACCCCCTAAAATGTGAGGAACCTTAAAGCATGAACAATGCTGTAAAGATCCAGTTCCTCCTATCCGTTCCTCTGTCTGCGTCACATGATCATTTCCAGAACAGCTTTTGCAGAAATATGTTTACATCCCATCTAACTTTCAGTGCAACCATTTCCTTTTTAAACTTTAGCTCAGGGCTGCTCCGTCCTTGAGATCCACTACCCTGTCTGATTTTAAGTTCGCTCCAGAGCTGGGCAGCACTGAGCTAAAGTTTACCGTCAGGTCTCACCTGAGCGTTTTCTCCCATCTTAACTGCAGCGGCGGCGTCTGCTGTCTGTGCAGCTAGCTCCTCCCACAGAGGCGTCATCACGTTACCTGGAGAGATGCTGCCCCACATCACACAAAGGTGTTAACGGCAGAAAGTAACCTTTCTGTTACAGTTGTTTTTATTCTTATAAATAAATATCCTCAGAAATGAAAGACCTACTCTGATAAAAACTGTTTTTAAAATGTTCTTGTGATATTTTTCTGACAATGGAGGACGTATATAAAGACATTTAGCACTAAAAAACTATTCCTAAATATTTTTTAAAACTTTGTCCTAGAAAACAATGCAGACCTTTTAATTTTGCCTAAAAAATGCATAATCATAACTAAACATCAGAAGATAATCAGAGTGATTCTTTATTATAATGTTTTAACATTCACAAATTCCTGTGAAACAATATTCCAAATATTAAAAAATATCATTTGACCTTAGTAAATGTTCCTAATTATAAATGATGATTTTATTGTTTAGATGTTTTTTTTCCTACCATAAATAGAAAAAAAAAACCCACAAAAATTAAGAGCTGCTGTGAAGTGCAACTACACCCAAACATACTTGCCATACTAGCCCCCCTTAAATAAAATTTACATTTTTTTTTCTTATTTTGTTGCTGTTTTTTTAAAGTTCAGCTGGAAATCCCTGTTTTGATTCAAGATTTAAAACATTTTTATCTGCAGGTCTGGATGAGCATAAAAAAAGTGAAACTGGAGGATATATAATAAAAAAACATGTAATAAATACACGTTGATTAGAATACAGTAATGAAGCAACAGAAGACGTAATTGCGCCACACAATAAGATTTAAATGTACCATTAAGAGATGGAATGTCCTTTAAAACATAATTTTGGCTAAAAATATAAAATGTTTTAAAAAGAAAAGTAGGAAATAATAAAAATACAAATACATTCATATCAGTATTTTAGTTCTATCCAGATTTTTATCTGAAAAAAATGGCTGTAAATTAACATTTAATAATTTAAAATGTGCATTAATGTTCTTTTACTGCCTTAAGTCATCACTGCAGTTATTCTTTAACTTAAAGTAAGGAGTGGTAAAGCTGAAGTCATGTGATTCCTCACCAGTTCACTCTCACGTGGTACTGGCTCTCATCCACAGCCATGGCCTTCGTCATGGAGATGATCGCCCCCTTGTGGAGAAAGCGGCGCATTACAGGAGCCGTTGGGCTGCATAAACGCATCTTTCCATATTTACTCACTTTAGTGGCAACATACGTCACAGCATCTTTCTGACCGATAGAGCCCACGAGACTGGAAATATTGATGATGTTTCCCTGACGCTGTCGCAGATACGGTAATGCAAACTGAAGACACAAAAACACAAGAACAAAAAAACGATAAATGATAAAATATTGTCAATTGTAAACTATTTTATTTAAATGTAATGAATGTAAAATAGCTAAAAAAAATAAAATAATAATGCAGTAATTAAATACTACACTATATGCTAAATCTACAACTATTAAGGTGAATTTAATAAACATATCAGAAAAAGTTCATTTTTTTAAGCAAAATATTTTTCTTAAACAGGATATTTGGACTAAAAGCTGAAAAACTCTTTTTTTGGTTAAAAAATAAACCCATCAGGTTTTAAGGCGAAAAAATAGAATACATTTAGCTTTATTGGCGCAGGTTTCTATTTTTATTTTATTGAATAATCGCTTAATAATTTAAAAATTTTACTAATAAATTAGATTTTTTAGGTGATTTTTCTTTTTTAGTCACAATAATTTAAACCGTAAAGTCAAAAACATTTTTATTCTAAGTTAGAAAAGTTTACTTTGGCAGCCAGGAAGTAGCTGATGAGGTTCAGGTTGAGCAGATCCCTGAACTCCTCTGCTGTGGTGTCATCAGTGGGTTTGTGTGGAGGATCTGAAAATGAAAATATACACAACAGCAACTTTAATGGATCTGCTGTAGGACGGGAAGTTGGTATGGCAAGCCAAAGAGGTCAATAATTATCAGGAAAAGTGGTGTAAAAAAA
Source organism: Oryzias melastigma (assembly GCF_002922805.2). NCBI lineage: Eukaryota > Metazoa > Chordata > Actinopteri > Beloniformes > Adrianichthyidae > Oryzias > Oryzias melastigma. The sequence continues at coordinate 2,624,020 of NC_050519.1, forward strand.
CAGTGTATTGGTCATGAAAAACGCTACTTTTTAAAAGTAGCACATAAAATTAAGGCATCTTGTTTTTTCCTAAAATGGGTGTAAAAAGCGCCGTTCTGGTGTGTTAAGAACTGCCCATCAAAAGTGGCGCTTTGTTGTGTCGCATATGTGTGTCGAATAAAGTGGCTACAGACGAGCATTACCTGTAAATCTATCTTGAGGCTAAGTGGTAAAGTCAGCTGCACATTATTTTTTTTTCTCATGCAGGAGTCGTGGGTTCGATCCCAAGGCATTACACTTCGGTTTTTTCATGTCTGTTTATTTAGTCTTTCAGCAACAGTTTTATTGCGTTTCTTTTTGCTCTTCGTTTTCTTCTTTTTTGTTTTTACAAGCATATATTACATTAATAAACTATTACAAATAGTCTTTCGTTGTTGCAGACAATTAAAAGCTCTTTTTGTAGTCAATAAATGACCAAACTAACATGCTGTTACAACAGGAACTGTTGATTCCTGCTTACAAATTGTAAGAAATCCATGGATGAACAAATCCTTCCTATAATCTGATGTCTACGTGTGGAAGGTTGTTTTTTGTTAAGAACCACTTCGTCCTTAACACAGATAACTCAGAAGCACTGCGGAGGTCCTGTAACTGCTCAACCATGAGAGGGATTCAGAAAAAAAAAACTAGCCCCTTTATTCAAGCAAAACGCCGTATTTGACGCACATATGTGACAAAAAAACGCCACTTTTGACAGGTGGTTTTGAACACACTAGAACTGCTTTCAATGGGCAGTTGATACACGATAAAACACCACTTTTTTGGACAAAACAAGACGCCGTAATTTACGTGCTACTTTTAAAACGTGAGTTAAAAGCGGCGTTTTTCATGGTCAATACGCAGTTTTTTTCCTGGCGATTATTGACCCTTTTGGTTTGCCATAAGTTTGACCAGACTCACGCCAGCCGGCGTTGTTGACCAGGCAGTCGATGTGTCCGTGGAGCTCCACCGTGGATGAGATCAACCTCTGTGGAGACAACCAGAGGAGGAACATGTCTGACTGATGACAGAAAAACAAAAGTCTGATTTCCTTCTTATCATGACAAATTCACCTTGATGTCCTCTTCCTTAGAGACGTCACATCTCACAAACTTGCAGGATCCTGGTCCGGTTCTGTTCAGTTCTGCCTCAACAGTTTCACCTGCTGCTCACCAAAACGTTTTTAGAGGTACAATTAAAACACTTTAGTGAAGGCCTACTTGGATAATGCTAAAAAAACAAACAAACAAAACAAAGACAATTTACTGACCTTCTTTTGCACAAAACACCACTTTGGCTCCATTTTTCACTGAAAAACAAACTCACTTTTAGAGGACTCGAACCCGCAACCTCTTTAGAAATGTGGACCGTTCCAATACCAAACGCCTCGGTGATCCCTCGGCCGATCCCTCTGGACCCTCCAGTGACGACAACAACTTTGTGGAGGTAGCGGAAGGACATGATGTTTAGCGCTTTTCCTGCACGGATCTGCCCGGAAACGCCGCAACGTTTCCCCCCGCACGGCCCCGCAGCAGGAGAGGCGCTCGAGCGGCGGGTCTCTGCTCTGCGCGGAGTTCACTAAAAACGCAGCACCGGTGCAAAGTTCTGCGTCTGCACCGAAAAAGAAACTATGCTGCATTCAAGCGCCGCTGGGAAAGATGGGAAACTAAATAAAAAAAAAAATCTTCTCAAAATAAAATAAAATAAATATATTCAAGGGAAAATAAAGAAAACAAATGCTTTCAAATATATTACTTCTCCTTTTGACTCACAGTTTCGTGAGATTTTGGAAAAAAGAGGAAGATATTTCTAGTTCCTTTAAAATTGTGAACACATACTTAAGGATTCCACAGTAAAATGATGAAGCAGCAAAAAATTCAGACAACACACACAAAACTCGAGTTTATGGAAATAATAAAAAAAAAAACAGGATAAAGTTTTGTTCAGCTTTTTCAACAAATTTGATGTGTTAAGGTACATAAAAATGTCTTTTTAACATGTCCTTGTATAATTTTTATGTTGCTGGAGGACATATAAAAGGAAACTTAAGCTTAAAATTGCATTTCTGAGGATTTCTTTCTTCTAATTGTTGTGAATCAGGACCAGATAAAAATGCAGTTGGAATAAAGATCATTTCAGCGCACGGAGCCACAAGCTCCATTGTGTTGCAGACAAATACATCCATAAACGTCTTTGTTTTCATCGTCCAAGCTGGAATCTGGATCAGAACTGTGTGGCTGGATAGCTAGATTTTAGGCATGAGGGGCTATAAGCTAGTGGGAGAATGTGTAAACGGAGACCTCTCAGCAACGACCAGGGATGACTTACTGTTGCTCTGCATTTTGTAATTTTGCTGACAAATGACAAAATCATACTTAAAATTCAAGTGGAAACACTTTGAAAATAGAATAGAAAAAAAAAAAGAAAACTTAAAGTATAATTCAAGTCAAATTTGGTCAGATATATAAAATGTAATAGAAGATCAAACTTAATTTTTATGAGTTAATTGCCACTTTATGCCATTTTTCTAAATAGTAAACTAAAACTAAAACAGGAAAGAACTGAATAGTTTAAAAAAACAGTGTAGTTCACACTCAATGCCAGCAGGTGGCGGTAAATCACAAATCTATGGTTGCCTAATTGGTAAAAAAAACTCATTTTTTCTCATTGAGTTTTTGTCGTTTATTACTTGTAAAAACAAAATTAAAACTAGATTCAAACTTTGGCAGAAATCCAGGAGACTGTTTTGAATTGAGACACCAAATGTGGGTCACAGAATACCCACAGTAACAACTTTAACCTCTGGTTGTTGACCTGAAGCCACATCTGGCTTAGATGACTCGTGTCTGAACCCATGAAAGACGCACAGTTACCTGCTGCTCCGCACAGACCTGCCAGTGTTGGAATAGAGCCGCTACCTCCAAACGTTCTCTGAAATGTGTCAAAAGTTCAGCAAACCACTGAAAATTCACAGGAATAAACGTCTGGATTCACACTCAAAGAGAAACTTTCACGTTTAATTAGGTATCTAAACATGACTTGGGAGAACTTCTAAACAATTTTAAATACATTTAATTTCAGGTCAAACGTCCCAAATAGAAGTTTCGCTTTCCTCCCGTACGCGAGAATGGTAAAGACATGTGTGGGGGTGAAGGGTTGACATTTCAGGCAGGAGGAGCAGTCGGGAAGCAGGAAAAAGGAGGTGACGAGCTGCTGGAGCTCCTGGAAAAGTAGTGGGTCAAAGATTAAATTTCGCCCCGCAGCATTCTCCGGGTGCCGCACTTGAGCGTGAGAGAGAGGGTACAAGTGAAGACACCAAGTGACCTACAGACGAGCTCAACTTCACCCAGAGCTGCAGATAAGCGCCGCAGAAGCCCCCCGGAGGAGCCGCACCGCCGCCTCCCTGCAGCTCATGAAGGAGGGAGGATCGGGAGGGCTTTCCCTGACATAATGATGGGAGGATTAATGCAGACGGAGGAGAGGTTCATCTCTGGAGGCACCTGGAGGTGAACAACTGATCACTCTGACGGAGTGGAAGTTGACGGCAAAAAGGTGAGAAAAGTGGAGCAAAATAGGAGAGTTTAGTATTTAAAGGGCAAAAAACTTTAAGTCCAAGTTAGAAAAGTTGTGTTTTGTGATTTTGAAATCTTAAAAAGTGATGCTGCACCTGTTTCATTTTCACACATGTGGAAGGGTTCAAATACTTTTAAGCTCATTTAAAGTTTTGTGTTTTTACATTTCTCAGATACAAAAGTCACAAAAGAAGAAAACATCTGGGGCTGAGAAATGCACAATCAAGATGAAGGAGGAGGTACAGACGGAGGAGGAGAGGAGTCAACAGAAAAGCAAAAAGCTGAGGAGGCCAGCAAGGATCAGAAGCAGAGCAAAGATGAGCACAACAAGCTGGAGCGGGAGAGCAGCGAGAAGGAGCCGAGGAGCAGGAGGGGGAGCCGCCGGGCCGGTCCCCCCAGGAGCGGCTGGGCCCTGAGCGACCGCCTGGCCATCAACGTGTCGGGGATGCGCTACGAGACCCAGCTCCGGACGCTCGCCCAGTTCCCGGACACGCTGCTGGGCGACCCTCAGCGCCGCCTTCGCTACTTTGACCCGCTGCGAAACGAACTGTTCCTGGACAGGAACCGCATCTGCTTCGAGGCCATCCTCTACTTCTACCAGTCGGGGGGCCGGCTGCGGCGGCCGGCGAACGTGGCCCTGGACATCTTCCTGGAGGAGCTGCACTTCTACGAGCTCGGAGAGGAGATCATCGACCGCTTCAAGGAGGACGAGGGCTTCCCCAAGGAGGAGGAGAGACCTCTGCCGGCCAAGAAGTGGCAGCAGCAGATCTGGATGCTGTTCGAGTACCCGGAGTCTTCCGGCGGAGCGCGGATCATCGCCATCATCAGCGTTATGGTCATCATCCTCTCCATTCTCATCTTCTGCCTGGAGACTCTGCCGGAGTTCAGACAGGAGAAGGAGCGGAGGGAGGTGAGGACGCTGCATAAACTGCTTCCACGCTGAGGTTAGGACGAGGTTTTAGAAAAAAAGAGATGCTGTAAGCCCGGCAGAGTCCACAAGTATTTTTGCATTTGGTTGATACTTTAAGGAGCAAGTGAGGGGCTTAGAAGATGAGAAGCAAGTGGAGACGGCAGGGAAGGAGAACGAGTCTCACGTTACCACTTGCAGACCTGGAGGGGCTAAATATAGATGCAGAACAACCCTTGGAGTACATCAACACATAAACCCATGTCCATATTAAAAAGCTGGGACTGAGACCGGCATGGCGAGAGATCAGTGTTTCTGATGACGGCTGCAGAACGACCTGAACGTGTTCGTAAATCAATGTAGCATCACTCTCACAGTCAGCCGTGGTCATGCTGTATATAATCAGTGAAGACGACCGCTCTAAAGTAATCTGCCGCTCACCAACAGGTTAATAGATACACAACTCTGACTTAAAGGTATGAACCAACGTCTGGAGCAAAAAGCTTTTTCAGCATTTCCATGACATTTCAGACAATGAAATGTAAACAGTGGAAATGAACACGTGTTTAATCAAACCCACATGAGTTTTGTCAGTCGGCACTTCCCCTTGTAAAACCCTCAATACTCTCAGTATAGAGGCAGACACGAAGACGCGAACTGATGGGCAAAGAGAAACGTCCCCGTTTCCACTTTCAAGAGTCCGTCCAGCTGAAACCAATAAAATCCAATCCATCAGTCCGGCTATAAATCCTCATTTCAGAGGACTGAAACGTTGGGTTGGTTCAGCTGGATGTTGATGTTGGAACACGCAGTTCCCTTTGTTCGTTTCTGAGGCTAAGGTTAATAACAAAACAACATCCATTCCAATTAAAGCGCAAACACACCACGAGCCAAGAAAGGGGTCCCGAAGGAATCAGCATCTCTTTAATCAGGAAGGTGGAAGCGACTCCTTCGTTTCGCCAGATCCTGATTCTGAGAACGACGTAGCGCAACAACAAAAAAACCTGAATTTGTTTCAAATCTGCACCTTGATCTGAGGAAAATAAACAGCTGGTTTGAAAGAAGTGTCAGATGCTTGTAACACAAGCCACAGTCACATGAACTGGATGTTTATTTGTGTGTTTAAATATAGAGAAAGTGACTTATATAGAGAAAGCGACATATAAAAGTCTACGGAAAAAACATTCAAGCTGGGAGAGTGAAAAAGGAGAGCGGACAGAAGTTAACACAGTATCACAGAACTCATAGCTTAAATGTGCTGAGAACACGTCTCCATTATAATCGTACTCCTGTTTGCACTTCTGTAAACACCGTGTCCATGGAGATAACCCTCATTTATTCTTACCTTCCTAAATCGAGATAAAACCATTGATTGTATTTGAGAACTGGACTGAGTGACTCCTCCCCTTTGAGGCTCCAAACAGGAAGTGATCCAAGAAACCAAAATCCCATAGAGAAATAAAAAGTTATTTCTCAGTCATTCTGTCACTGATACATTTTTCTTATCGTGTTCTTGATAATACTATTTTTTTTTTATAAACTGACCAATCAGATACTTCAATTAAAGTAGGCGGAGCCTGCTAGCCCCCAGCGTTCAAAACGTTCAGCAGATTTTGTGTAGCCTGCTTTTAAGTGATGGGGGAGTGGCCTTCCAACAAGCTCACTCCTGATAGGCTGAGTGGTTGCCATCCTTGACAGTATATCCACTAGACATATCAGGTAAAGTACCGCTGGTTTGAAAAAGACAAAAATCCATTTATTTGTCAGAAAAAACATTCTTGCTCTGATTAGTCACGATTATGTCCCGTATTAAAATGGCCGAAAGCTAATTTAATAGTCGATCTGTCATTTTTTCAATCTCAAAACTAAAGTGCGTGCTTTCTAAATCCACGTCTGCCACTGTCTTTGACAAACATGCACAGTAGAACTAATCTGAGTCAGTATGATAACGCCGAAGAGGATCATCATCTAGGTAAGCTAAGCTAACATAGCGGAAACTTATTAGCTAAATATTTTCCATGCATTCCTGCAACCCCATCAGAGCAAAATTTCTCTGCCCAAGGGAACATCTGCTCTCAAAAGAAATCTGCATGACATGTAGAAATGCTAACTTTCCAGCGGCTACGAGCTAGAGCATCGTACAGTTTGGAATTCTAGTCAGAGTTTAGGGAAGTTGAATAGAGTTGCGAGCACTTTAGTTATATTTGAGTCAGTGAGACCAAAACTTTATCTTTTATGAAAAATAGTTCCTTTGATTTAAATGCCGACCTCATTCATTAAATGTTTAATATAGTCTTAATTGTCTTTATTGGAGTTAGCGTACAGCTCAAACACTTTAAGTTTAAAGGTAAAGATGTGTCTTTGTGTGTTTTACATCCAGTTTTCAAACGATCAGATTAGTCGACTAATTGGAAATATTTATCAGTGATTAGTCGACTATTAAAATAATCGTTTGTGGCAGCCCTTTTGCTCTGACACCATATTCTTAACACATTTTTTTAAAGCTATTTTTTCTTAATTGCAAGTTATGCAAGTCATAAACGGACCAATCAGATGCCTCAGTGAAAGCATGTATGTTGTGTTTACAAAATGGCGGTAGACTATCAGGAAGTGATGGAGAAGGCCCCAGCCTGATTTCACGAGGCCCAGAGGTAAAGCACTTTCTATGGGTGTCGTCAACACCTTGCTATGTCAGTGGTTGCCATAGAGACGTCGACTCACATTGACTGGGACTAATAACCATTTACTGACAATTTCTGGTTTCAACATGGCGACATTCGTATGGTGAAGCTTCATTTCATTGGAGCCGGAAGTAAACTGTTTCCTATGGGTGACATCACACTCGCTCAGTCCAGTTCTCGTGTACAGTCAATGGTTGAAACAGTCTTTTAGTGATGGGAAATAAGACGATCTGTTTGCCTCATTCTTTGTCTTGCAGCAATACACCACCACACCTCACCCCACCAACCCCAACGAAACGGTCCTGGTCCCACCCAACTTCACCCCCTTCCATGACCCGTTCTTCATCGTGGAGACCATTTGTATCTGCTGGTTTTCCTTCGAGCTGGTTATGCGCTTCATCAGCGCTCCGAGCAAGATGCAATTCTTCAAGGACGTCATGAACATCATCGACTTCTTGGCCATCCTGCCGTATTTCGTCACGGTGGGCACGGAGCTGGCCAAGGACAAAGGCACGCAGCCGTCGGTGTCTCTGGCCCTCATCAGGGTCATCAGGCTGGTGAGGGTCTTCAGGATCTTTAAACTTTCTCGTCACTCTAAAGGCCTGCAGATCCTGGGTCAGACCCTGAAGGCCAGCCTGCGGGAGCTGGCCCTGCTCATCTTCTTCCTCTTCATCGGAGTCATAATCTTCTCCAGTGCCGCTTATTTTGCTGAGGCGGACAGTCCAGACACGGCCTTCACCAGCATACCCGAAGCTTTCTGGTGGGCGGTGGTTTCCATGACGACGGTCGGCTACGGTGACATGTACCCGATTACGGTCGGAGGAAAGCTGGTGGGCTCCATGTGCGCCATCGCCGGCGTGCTCACCATCTCCTTGCCCGTGCCCGTCATCGTGTCCAACTTCAGCTACTTTTACCACAGAGAGATGGAATGCGAGGACACCAGAGAGTATCACCACGTCTCCACGTCCGTCTGGGAGAAGGGCGAGGAGGACGGAGAGGAGGACGAGGAGGAGGACGGAATGGACGAGGATCCGGAGAGCACGCTGGATTACGCCCCCCTGTACGGGCAGAATAGGGCTGTGTGCCCGCCGCTCAACGGGACCCTCATGTCTGGGGTTTGTGGCGGACCGGTAACAGGCGACCCCATGACCTTAAGGTTCTGTCCCAAAGAACCGTTGGTTACTCAGGTCTAACAAATTTATGCTCTGCTGCAGAATAGGAGGACTGCCAAAAAAAACAAACAAAAAACTTGGAGAAACAAGATTTCAAACTTTTGCATTTATCATTTTGTGTGAACTTATGGAATGAAAAACAAAAGACATTTTGTCTCCAGCTGCAAAGCATGCTATGTATTTTATCATATTTATTTGTATGACAAATGTCATTCTAAGAGTGATGGAAAATACTTTAAAAGTGATTTTACTTAAGAGTTGGTGTCTGCTTTTGCGTGCAGCAAATGTGAAATGATTCCCATCGTCTTGGTAAAAAAGGGTTTCTCCTCACTCCTTTTTTCATTTTTTGATTGTACAAGTTAAATGCGGATGCACTGAATGTTTAGACAACACTGTTGTCCTGCTGACAAGGACAGAACAGAGATTCCTCTCTGGTTGGCAGCACAGCAGAACATTTTGATGCGGTTGACCACTGGCCAGTTTAAAGACCGACTTTAGTCATCGAAGCGTCCCCAGTGGTCTTTTAATGATGATGATGATGCAGTTTTTAGCCAAAAAACAAAAGAAAACTGACATATTCTAGGACATATTTTCTGCAGAGCGACAGGAGTTCATTAGAAATTCACCTCTGAGTTGTGAGCGGTGCTGCTGGAGCATCCCAAATACCCCTTCTGTTCCTGAGAGCTTTCTGTTTACATGGTCTCCGCCTAGCTTACAACCCCTCACACCCCCAAGCTACCTTGTGCAACGAGGAAAACAAAGACGTTCAAGGATCTATTTGTCTGCAAGTGGATGCATAAGACTGGGGCGGAGCAGGGAGCTTGTGGCTCCGCCCAGCATATTTTCTACGTCGCAAATACAATCTTTTTCAAACAGCATTTTTTCATTTTCTCCTGGTTCATTTGAATAAAGAAATACCCAGAAATGCAATTTTGAGCCTAATTTTCTTTTTTGCATTTCCTCCATCATCAGAAAAATATCCCCCCCCACTCATCATATGTGGAAGTGTGTTGCGGGCCCCTCCACTTTTCTTTTTGATGTTTTGGGTGTTCCTAACTCTCTGCTTTTTTATGTGATTAAAAAATGAATAGCCAGAACGTCAAATAATGAACAGCCAAAACCTCAAAAAATGAACAGCCAGAATGTCAAAAACGAACAGCTAACACTTCAGAACCTCAAAAAATAAACAGCCAGAATGTTGAAAAACGAACAGCCAGAGCATAAAAAAACGAACAGCCAGAATGTCAAAAACGAACAGCTAACACTTCAGAACCACAAAAAACGAACAGCCAGAACGTCATAAACGAAGAGCTAGCTTGTCAAAATACAAACAGCCAGAACATAAAAAACGAACAGCCAGAATGTCAAAAACGAACAGCCAGAACGTCATAAATGAAGAGCTAGCTTGTCAAAATACAAACAGCCAGACTATTAAAAAAACAAAACAGCCAGCTCGTCAAAAAATGAACAGAGAAAGAACGTCAAAAAACGAACAGCCAATTCATCAAAAAACGAACAGCCAGCTAGTCAAAAATAAACAGCTAGAACATCAAAATTGAACAGCCAAAACGTAAAAAAGATTTAACAACTAGCCTTTAAAAAAATAACGACTTTGGGAGACCCAAAACGTCAAAAAGTGTCGCGGCGGGGCCCTGAACCATCTGTCCATAAATGACGAGTTGGGAGTGAGAATGCGTTGGTTAGAAATCCCCAAAACTGAACAAATTTGGTCAGAGTGGGTCTTTAAGAAGACGCATCTTTGCTGAGTGACTAATCCAGCGACAAAAGAAGAAAAGCTGATCGGATGAAAACATCTTAGCCACTTTTAAGAGTCAACAAAGTTTTGTCCTAACATCCAGGTTTTGAGGATGATTTTTTTGGCTAATGAAGCAGCTGTAAACAGATAATTCTAAATGTGACCTGTTTTCTCATATACCACAGGGTTTGCACACAAAACTCTGCAGTTACCTGTCTTCACATCTGTCTCACAGCAGCTCTTTTCCTGGTGTGCACATCTGGAAACTGTTGTTCCTTTTTCCACAAAGAAAAACTACTGAGAACTAAACTACATTTGAGTTACAGCAAATTTCCTGTGATTTTATTATTTGAGAAAGCTTTCGCACAACTATATCAACTACTTTTTTGAAAATAGAATAAGCACAGATCAGCAAACGGGGAGAACTGACTAGACATGGGTAAGAAAGAAAAACCAAAAAAACAAACTATTGGTGTGTAGTGTAAAATTCAAGTCAGAGTTCTTATTTACCTCTGTGTATTTCTGTCAAACTGTCTGTGTTTGCAATGACCAAGAAAGAAACAAACTTTAAGATTTCTGAAGAGAATGTAGAAAAAAACTACAACTGAGTCAAATTAGAGAACTGGAAGTAAGAGACCAGGAGATGGGACGTTTGATCGTCCTCAGCAGGACGTGTCCATGTTTGGTTTGTGAGTGTGAACGATGCCCAGTTTGAAACTTCAGGGCAGAAGAAACTTTGCAGATTAATCTTTTTGACTCCTTGCATACGATCTGTAAGGATTTTTCTGGGACGATGACACCTGATACGAAACACTTTTCCTTTTAGAGATTCAGAAGATTGCATTTTTTTTTTTGGGTTGATGAGGCTGTAAAACCTCTGAGAACCAGAGCTGCACGCGATGAGTAATCCTGCCTCTAGATGTCAGAGCGAGTCGTAAAACGCCGGTGCAGGTCAGTCTGGTATGCGCCTCGCTGCCTGTGGCTTTGATTTACTGTAATGTGACATGAAAGACTTTAGAAGATTCAATCCAGCATCTGTCATCTTGAAATGATACCACTCATTTAAACCGCGCCATCAGGGGGGTTTATTTAGGGTTCCTTTCTTCCCCTGCTAGCCAAAAAAGGATTAGTTTCTTGGGTGTGAAGAAGCTCTAGTTATTTTAAAATATTCACAACATTTAGCAAATGGAGTTGGACACAAATGTATTTATTTCAGAGTGTAGAAAACATGATTTGTTTAATATAAAAAGGTCAACAGGTGTTTCACCTGAACTCAATCAAATTCAGAATTGAGTCTTTTTGCATTTAGTTCTAAATATGACAGACTTTTAATTTGTAGGGGCACACAACCCCGTTGACATCTCGATGATAAACAATGTCCACAAATAATCTGTGTTCCCTAAAGAGCAAGTTAGACCAGAATCCATTCGAGTTGGAACAGAGGAATGCTGCACCGGTTTAACGGACCAACTATTTTGCCTGCGGGGGACATAAAAATGATGACAGAAATACCTGATGAGCTGCAGAGAAAAGGCTGAATGTTTTGGCTTACTGTGGAAAAACGTATCGAGCCTTCTCACCGATCAAAGTTGTCGAAGACCCACTCCCACTTATATGTTTTCAAAGTGTTCCCAGAGGTCTTTTAATTATAATTATGTTGTTTTCAGCTAAAATCTAAAATTGTGTCATTTTCTATAGGACATAGTTTCTGCAGAACTCACAGCAGGGAGTTTGTGGTCAAACCTGCATATTTTCTACATCAGAATCTCTTTCCAACGTCATTTTTCATCCTAATTTACAACAATTTTAATAAAGAAATACACAAAAATTCAATTTTAAGCTTGTTCCATTATCAGAAAAATGGCACAAGAACATGCTAAAACATAGTTTTCATCGGAGTAGGTCTTTAAAAAAGAAAGAAACAATTTAGGAAATAGATTTATTTATAAAAGTGTGCTAGTGACATTAGTGTGAAATGTTGCTGCTGTCGCAGGTAAAATGTGGACATTAAGGTGTTTAGACATTACTGATATAAGTGAGTTCTGTATTGCTACGTTTACCCGTAGAGATTGTAAAAATAAAAATGACTATATAGATGTCGCATTACTGAAAAATATAGTGTGAATGCTGTAATCTAAAATGTGGCCGCTGAAGATGCTTAAACTGATAGCTAAAAACGCTGAAGTTAATAGCTGAAATCGCTGAAGCGAATATCCAGCTAAAATATTAGTTAAATGTGAAATTAGCCTAAAAAACTGAAAAGAAGCCTAAATTAGCCAAAATAGCTAGCATGTCACTGAAATATTGGCTAAACTCAAAAATAGCCTAAAAAAATGAAAAAAGACAAAATTAGCCAAAACAGCTAGCATAAAGCGAATATATTAGCTGAACTCCAAATTAGCCTAAAAGACTGAAATTTGCCAAATCAGATAGCATGTAGCTGATATACTAACTAAATTCCGAATTAGCCCAGTAACTGAAAAAAGCCTAAATTAGCCAAAACAGCTAGCCTGTGGCTAAAATATTGAAATCATGGGTGGGGCAAACCACGGCCTGGGGGCCATATGTGGCCCATTTGACTATTTAGTCTGGCCCACCCAACTGGAATTACATCTATATAAAAATTAATTTATTTTCCTTGAAATTCTGGTGTCCTAGATGGTACACAACACATACATTGATCTTTGTCCATGTGCAGAAAGCTCTTCTGCATTTATGAGGTGTTGGAAGATTTGATGGTTTTTTTTTACATTCATGTGTGTTTTTTGAAACGGACGTTTTTCTGATCATCTAAACTCCACATGAACACGGCATTTCTGTAAGTTTGCGTTTTTTTTTAGTCTATTTTGCTCTAAAATCAGAGAAAAATCCATATATTTTGGAAAATAACCTCAAAAATGTTCTGTTTTAAATTAATTTTCAATCAAATTAAAGCCGGATTTTCATCCAGATTCCATGTTTTTTTCTCTTATAAGTTGAACTACAATAACACTCCACATATGATTCGGCTCTTCCGTCAAATTTTAAAGCCCTTTGTGGCTCACAAGTCTCAAAGTTTGCCCTCCCCTAATTGAAATAATAGTACACGGAATAAACATTGAAGAAAAACTACATTTTAAACCACAACACTGATGATCTGTACATGAAAAGTCACCTACATCAGACTCACAGAATAGAAACGAGAGCTACCGCAGGTCGTTCATTCCCATTTATCTATGCACCTATTTATTTGTTTGAGATGATATTTGCTGAGCTGTAATCGTACCATCACTTGCTTTTTTAATTCGAGTTGCCATGGCGAGTGAATTTCTTCCTGTGAGATGAATAAATTCAATTTAATTTGGCACCAAATGTGATATTTGGCGGTGGAGATTCCTTAGGAATACCTCAGCTGTCAGGAGCACCAAAACATACAATTCCCTTCTATTTTGTGTCACAAACACCCAGATCTAATCCATATAATTACAACCTATAAGGACCAGAGATCTTTAAAACTAACAAATTCCAAACAAAAATACATTTTAAAGTGTTTCAGTACAGATTATGGGATAATCAAGAGTCTAATTCAATTATTACATAAAAAAATAGAAAAAATAAATGCTCAGACAATATGAACCACTATATAAAGATGTTGGGTTATTTAATTATATTATTTGATGTATTTTTTGTTTTATTTTGTTTATCAGCTTTTGCCAGCCATTTGATGTATTTATGTTGCATTACAGAGACATATTTAGTTAGTTAGTTTAAGTTTAGGGGCCACATGGGGCTCTTTTACCCCTCCATAAATTAAATAATATTCATATCTTTTAAATAAGAGTTACTAGATTAGCATTTTTTTTATTTTTTTATTTAAATTAGTTAAGTTTATCAAATAAACTATTTTTAGATCCCTGCTGACCTGAAGAGGCCTTCAGATTTCAAATACTAAGCAAACTTTGTTAAAAAGTTTGATCTTTTATGAGTTTAAAGAACATATTATTTTAACAATGGTTAGTAGCTGTCCAGAGCTACCCTGGGATGATCCTGTTTAGCACAGGGTGTCTTATTTTTTATTTTGAAAGGAAATCATATGAGATTCTGTCAGATTTGATCAGTAAAAAACAGGCCCAAAACATCAAAGGTTTAGTTAAATGGGGCAGAAATAATAAGTTTTCTTCTCTCTGTCCCCTTTTCATTTTCACTATAATATTGTGTAATTTTTTGTTGTGTGCTGTGAAAAACGCAATAAATGAAATTAATCTAGAGGTTTGGGTGTAAAATCTCCAAATGAAGTCTTGAGGGCTTTCTTCACTGAGGTGAGCTGAGTGCTTCTTGCAGATGATGCTCCAGCATTCTCTCAGATGATGACGATGGTGATTAAATTCCTGACCCCCCGCCCCGGTTCGCCTCACATATCCCCGTGTCATGTTCCGGAGAAGCTACAGAGCAGATTAGTGCTTCACCAACACCACTTAACCAGAGACGTCTGGTCTGCCCTCCGAAACCTGGATTCTAGACATGGTGGATGTGTGCAGAGCGCCGGCCTGCAGCTCTTCACCTTTCACCTCACACACCCCTCCTGTGATGGACCAGAAACTCACGTCAGTCCTGCTCGCAATTACCCAGCACCCTTATGCTGTCTGGGAAGAATGAGAAAGATTGACGTCTTTCTGGCCATCTGCTGCCCCGCCGCTCCTCTCGCCATCGTCACTCGCTCCTGCCTTAACCCGTGTCCGCCTCTTCTCTGAGAGGATTAGAGCGCTGCTGTCTCAGTGTCTTTGTTTCATCAAGCTGAGCTCTGTGTGCTTTTTCTCTGTGTCTATTGCAACTTTCCCATCCAATAAAATCTTCCCCTGCAGGATTTTTAAACACAAAATAACCAGGAAAACAGCAGTAACTTCAAATAGAGCTCTTAGATTTTATTATATATTAGTATTATTAAGTACAATATACACACCACCTGCACCAACCGCTGAATCTGAAGGAAATCTCAACTATTGAGGGACAGCTTCAAATAAAAAGCCGTTTATGGGAGCAGAGATAGCAACTTGCAGAGATTTAATCTAAGTAATATAACTAACAAATGCAAACTTAAGAATTAAAACAGCATTTTTGTAATAATCATGATAGCACACACCCTAACATAAACACACACACACAAGAATATTTAGATTTTAGACAATATTAACAGCCACAGTGACTGTGGCTGGAGAAAACGAGGAAGAAAGCAAAGGATGGAAATGAAGAAAATATGCAAGACGGTGGAAAACTGTAGAAAAATACTAACCGAAACTGCACAAACTTCTCCATCTTTCTTAGAGCTTTAGAGAACTTCCTATTTGAAGGAACCAGCAGCATGTTGGAAAGCTCTGTTCTAGAAACCAACTGAACCAAATCCCAGCTGTTAGTTTTATCCATACAAAACTGAACATTTACAAAAACAGAAAAAATATCTTTTTTTTTAAATCATCTGTACAATATAAACAGGCCAACAGCATCCAGTTACAGCTGTACTCATAAGTTTACATTCCTTAGAACAAATTATGAATTTTAGGCTATTTCTTTATAGAATATGAATGCTAACACATTTTTCCCCACTGGTTGGGTGAAGCCATTTATTGGTAAAAATTCTGTTTACACTTTTTAAATCCTAATGACAACAGAGACTTCAAAGTCACACAAATCTACTTTATACTTTGTTTTGCATCGATAACAGTTTTGAGACTCTTGTGGTTGTTGTGGATTAATATTTCTCTAATAGTAAAGCAGCCCATTCTTCAAGGCAAAGAACCTCAAGTTCCTTTGAATTCTTGGGTTTTCTTGCTTGAACTGCCCGTTTGAGATCCCCTCAGAGTGGTGCAATAATAGTGAAGTCGAGAGATGGAGACGGCCACTCCAGAACCGTCACATTATTCTGTTGGAACTAATGACAGGTGGACCTGGTCCTGTGTTTTGGATCGTTGTTATGTTGAAAAGTTTTCCTCCAGTATCTTCTGATAACGTACTGCATTCATCTTGTCATCAGTTTTGACCAAGTTTCTTTGTAGCTCAAACATCCCCGAACAGTCTTTGATCCACCTCCATGTTTCACGGTAGAAATACTGATATTTTAATCTCTTCTACAAATGTAGCGTTTATAGTTGTGGCCAAAAAGCTCTATTACGGTCTTGTCACTCCAAATGACTTCGCTCCATAAACTTGGAGGCCTGTTTTTGTACAGTGAACTATCTCGTGGCATTTGCACAAAAAAAGGATTTCTTCAGGCGACTCAACCGCAAAACCATTTTTCTTCAGAGGCCTCCTTATTATGCATCTTAAAAAATCCCCACCACAGTTTTTCAGATAGTCCTGGATCACACAAGGTTTTTTTTTTTTTGCATCCCTAACAATTTTCTGGTAGTTAGGGCAGAAATGTTTGTGACCGTGGTTTGGTATCAACAGAAACCAACCCCTCACCCTTCAGAATCCAAACCCCTCACTTTCCACCTCTTTATCAAAGCTTGAACACTCCTAACTGGCATTCTTGGTTCTTGCATCCCGTTCCTGTTTTGTACAGTTCAGTTACCTTTTCCCGTAGATTTTTTGACAGCTCTTTCTTTCCCCACTGAACTCCTCACTTTCCACTTCTTTATCAAAGTTTGAACACTCCTAACTGGTATTCTTGGCTCTCGTATTCCTTTCCTGTTTTCTACAGTTCAGTTACCTTTTCCCATAGCTTTTTTGACAGCTCTTTCTTTCCCCACTGAACTCCTCACTTTCCACTTCTTTATCAAAGTTTGAACACTCCTAACTGGTATTCTTGGTTCTCGTATTCCTTTCCTGTTTTCTACAGTTCAGTTACCTTTTCCCATAGCTTTTTTGACAGCTCTTTCTTTCCCCACTGAACTCCTCACTTTTCACTTATTGATCAATGTTTGAACACTACTGACTGGCATTCTCAAATCTTGTATCCTGTTCCTGTTTTATACAGTTCAGTTACCTTTTCCCGTAGATTTTTTGACAGCTCTTTAGCTTTTCCCCATTTCCCACGCACATTAATTACCGACAAAGAGTCACAGGTGAGGATGGTTACCTTTAGCTACCATTCCTTTTTGTTCCAGCTTGTGTGCATGTTTCTTGAATAAAGTCATCAGGTTATGTAAACTTTCTGTTGTTATGATTAAAAAAAGAGTAAACTGAATTTTTGGACACTAAACGGCTTCACCCAACCACTACCTATGAGTGGAAATAAAGATTTTGTGTTATTATTCATATTCTATGAAAAATTACCAATAAATCATTATTTCTTCCATGGCATGTAAACGTATGAGCACAATTGTAAAACTGTGTGAGAAGTTCTAACTCCTAAAAGACAAAAGACTCAATATTTGGAAAATTTTGAAACTTAAATTTAGTGGAAAAAGCTGTAAAATTTTAACTGATATACTTATGTGCGTTAACTTGAAGAGTGGCCAGCGGAGTGGGGGTGTTACTTTTAGAAAAGTCAAGCTGTGATTGGTTGAGGAAAGGCCCCAGCCACCTTTCCTCCAGAAACATCAAGAGAATTTCAGGTTCTAGGAACCTTTCTGTGTCACCTGATTTCCTTCATTTTTGAAATGTTTTTGTTCATCGAATAGTTCTTTGTTCCCAGATGATGTCGTTGGTAGATGGAGAGAAAGATTACATGTCGTGTTTTCTTGGAATTTGAGTTTTAGAAAAATTAAAAATGGAGACATAACTCACTAATGTTGACTAAGCTGTTAACATTTTTATGCAGAGGAAGTTTAAAAATTTAAGGTGAAAAGGTGCACATGAGCAGTTGGTTTGAGAGAACTTGTTTCATGAAGATTTGATTAAGAAACTTTAGAAAACTACACTAGTGCTCTTTTTAATTAAGAAAAACAACAGTTTTTCATTGTTTCTCTAAAAATCTTTTTTAGAATTCATTAAGTTATTAATTGCCTTTATTTTATGGTGTATAAATATTGTTCAAATCTTCAGTCATAATAGTGCTGACTTTCCCTTTTCTGGATCCAAACAGAGATCCAAAAAGCAGCAAAACTGGAGGTAAAACAAAGACATTTTGGGAAAATTCTGAAGAAATCAAATCATGGCAGGTCACACGGCGGAATGGCGTGCCGTCGATCGTAAGCGGTATCGTCACTTTCCTCGCCGTCGCTGAGTTCGCACAGAACCCGGTCTCGCTCTTCGTCATCTTCGGTCTCACTCTCTCGCCTCAGTTGCTCCCGCTCTCGTTCTCGCTCTCGTTCTCGCTCCCGTTCTCGTTCTCGTTCCCGCTCCCGCTCTCGGTAGGAGCGCGGCGGCATGGAGATCTGAACACAGACGTCACGGTTCCGTTATTGACTGAAGCTTTAAAAGCATAAATCTTAAATTTACAGAAACAGTTTGAAAATTTTAAATGAACTCCAAATGTTTTGTTTTTAAGTAATTTTACACTAAAAAAATATTTAAAAGTTTTCCAAGTAAACTGAAAGGAGCTTACCTGGTTATCATAACTGGGCAGGGGGCTGTAGCCTTGCTCCGTCCGGCGGAGCAGACGTGGCGAATGAGAACGGAGGGGCCGAGGAGAATGGGAGCAGACGGAGCGCGGGGAGGGAGAACGGATGGAGCGAGGGGATGGAGATCGGACAGAACACGACGGCGAGTGAGGGATGGACTGGGACGCAACGTGGCTGTGGTGGTTCAGTTTGGGAGGGCGCGGAGAGCGGGGGGGCAGCTCTGGCGGTTTGAAGGGGTCGATCAGGTCCATGTCAGTGAGGATGGGAGGAGGAGGGATGAAATCCAGCTCCTCTCCCGGGTGGAGCATCTGCATCTCTGCCGCGTCCAGATCAGCGAGCTCCGTTCTGGATAAGTGATACACGATCCCGGCACCGAACGAGTCGCCCACCACATTGATGGAGGTGCGCATTCTGTCCCTGAGCGGGCAAACAGAAGTGAAGCGCTGGAGCACTTTGGCAGGATTTTCAAAGACATTTTGTGCATCCACAGCAGCCACAGCTCAAACACACGACTCACAGCAGCCAGTCGACGGCGATCAGCAGACTGATGTCCTGGGTTGGCAGGCCGACGGCCGTCAGGATCAGCAGCATGGTCACCAGACCGGCGCTGGGAATACTGGCAGCTCCAACACTGGCCAGGGTGGCAGTCATACTAAAGAGGGAAAGGAACAGATCAGTCCTGAAGGTACGTCTGGTTGATTTACTTGAAAAGTTCCTGTGTTGTAAAAGAGATTTTTCTGAAACGATAGATTTCGAAGTGCGACCCCAAATGAGGAGCAAACATTAAAACAAGGAACAAAAAGGTTTGGATCAATAAACAATACAGAAGATCCAAATTCCTACTTTTATTTCAAATAAGTATTTTAAACAATTCTGGGAGTGTAACAGGAGTAAACAATGTCTGAAAACTCTTTCCCTCCAAGACAAACGCAGCAATACAGGTAAACATGGAGGAGGCGGAGCTGCAGTTTCTGTTCATACACGACTTTTTCTGTTTATTGTTTCACAACTTAATGACTCATTCATTGGTTATCAATATATTTATTTTCTCTTTTATATATAAAAATAATATACAACAAAATGTATACAGAAATGATTGAAATATGATTCCGCTCTTTTTGGGGTCCAGATGACTCCAATTGGTGTGTCATTCCTTCCATGACAAATGTGGACAAAGGTGGACAGGATTTTATGTCTTCCATGGACTCAAAAATCAATGATAAAAAAGTTCAGCACACTGTCTTGTGGGGTCCAGATGACCCTACTTTTAATGTAAACAAGCCAAGGAGAGCGGAAGGGTTACAAGAAGCTTTGAAGATCTTATTCATTCTTCAGAGTTTGACTTAAAAAATAACCTACTCAAATATACTCAACCAAAAGAAGCTTTTTCTGTAGTTAGAGGCGACTTTAACATACTTTAATAGTTAATAAATACACTATGATTGCATTTTACAATATAATTTTTCAAATATTATAATCTCAGCACTAAATAAGACCGCAGGTTATTTAATAGGAGAAAATCGAGTGTTTATGTGCATTCTTTTAAAACAGGCAACGCAGAGGACTGTTCTGCCCACAGCATCATGGAGGAATGCAGCTTGCTCTGACATGTAAGCAATTATAAAAATTACCAGTTCATGTCAGGCCCAGATGTGACTGCAGGCCAGTTTGGACTCTAAATCGTGTTATCTCCACCCCAACAGAATTTATCTGATCTAAAGCTCGGCTGTCTTTTCACACACACCAACCGCCCCCCCCCCCTCATACAGACGGACCACCTTCATCAGCTCACATATGAACAGAGCAGTCTAATGAATAATAATAATAATATTTTGCAATTTGGTGGTAAAATTGGTGGTTGATCAAAGACACAGCAGACTGCTTCAGGATCATTTGTATCCTCCAACCAGAACAAGCTCAATCTGAGCCAAGAAAACTGGATCCAATTAGCTTAAAAAAATGTAGAAAACCTCCGTCTGTAATGTAGACGTGCTGCAGACAGTAATGCATCGTAAAGAAAGGATCTGATGTAAAAGTATTTGGAAAAACATGAATTTTGATTGTGCATTAACTTTAAATGACGATGAGATAAAGACAAACTTTTTATCATTTGGAGATTCTTATGAACTATTTGAACTTAGTTTGTTAAAAAGACAAAAAACGATATCCCATTATTAACTAATAAAAACATCACCAAGAGTTTGGGAAATGTTAAAATGACGATCATCAATTCATTTGAGTCGTTTCCTCAAAGAAAACTTGAAAAATATTCAGTTAAATAAAAGATTTATGAAATGTTGCTGCATCAACTGGAACAAGAATTTTATTTTTGTTAGTGATGTCGTCATGTTTATGCCACAAAACCGGGTTTCAAATAAAGTGAGAGCAAATTTGAGAAACGAAAGAGCTCCTCCCACATGTTCATCCATCAGCTGATTGGTCGGCTGCTCAGAAATTTGCATTTAATTGAGAGAGTCGTGCGTGTCGAAACTGATCCCCGACTTCTCGCGTTCCCTGGAAGCCGGGTCCCTGCGCCGCCGCCGGCTCTTCCTCCGTCTTCA
The DNA here is from genome assembly GCF_002922805.2 of Oryzias melastigma. Taxonomy (NCBI): domain Eukaryota; kingdom Metazoa; phylum Chordata; class Actinopteri; order Beloniformes; family Adrianichthyidae; genus Oryzias; species Oryzias melastigma. The sequence goes on from NC_050519.1 coordinate 2,645,167, forward strand.
TCTGTCCTCGCCGGCGCTCTCTGCCTCCAGCTATCCTTAATGAACTGGTTAGTGCGGTCTTTTTCGGGAAGAGCGTTCATGATTGAGTAACAGGTGTGTTGAAGGGCTAACAGCCATAAAAAAGAGTCACATTTAAATTGTAAAACAATTTTGTTTGCCTTCAATTTCCTTCGGAGTGTGAACATTCTGTTGTTTGTTTAAATAGAACAGTTTTTAAAAAATCTTAAATAAATGTGAAATTCCAACAAGAATGACATGTGCAACGATAAACTCACCTGACTGTGACGATCTGTCCTCCGTCCAGGGAGATGTCGTTCATCTGGGCGATAAAGATGGCCGCCACAGCCTCGTACAGAGCGGTGCCGTCCATGTTGATGGTGGCCCCGATGGGCAGCACGAAGCGGGTCACGCGTTTGTCGATCTTCAGGTTTTCCTCCAGACAGCGAAAAGTGACCGGCAGTGTCCCGGCGCTGGAAGAAAACACAAAAAACCAAGAGAAAGTCAGAGGAAAACAGAGGTGGCTGAAATGGAAACAGGCAGACAGGTGGTGAGAGGCATCGGGGGGAGAAAGGTGAAGGGGCAAAAACAGGCCACGAGGCAAATAAAAGGCAGCAGAAAGTCCAGTTGGCTGACAGCCTACACCTAACAGCTGGTGACAGCCACTGTTTCACTCCTCCAATACGTGAATTAAAGGAATTTGATTCCTCGCCCCGCTAAGCTCGGGTCATAATATAATTACAGAAAACACTGATAGGATTATCCATTTTCACTAAAGCCTCAATAAAGTGCCAAAATGACAGTTGGTGTCAGCAGAATCCAGACAGGCCAAGTCAGGCAGGGCCAAGCAGCATACAGTAGCGCCAGTTTGGCTGCTGGCGACTAATCCGAAGGCTTAGGCATCCCAAATATGTGATCTGTCTGACATGGACTTGTCCATGAGGGCCTACGCTCACGCACTTTTGGCTCCACTGACCCGGCTCAGCCCTGCAGAAACTATTGCAGAATACTCCGATCGATTGATCACGCCGGCGTACCTGCTGGCAGTTCCCAAAGCGGTGATCCACGCCTGGAAGATTCCAGAGTAGAACGCAAAAGGACTTTTTCTGGTGATGGCAAAGAAAATGGCGGGGAGGATCAAGCCGCCGTGGATCACCAGGCCCACGATGACGGTCACCATGTACATGCCCAGCTGCCTGGCGACCGTCTCCAGGTCTCCAATAGCGGCGATCTTTCCTGCAATCAGGGAGGCAATGCCAACAGGGGAGTACCTGCAACGAACAAGGAGCAGAGATCCAGCTGGAGGAGGAGATGTTTGTTTACTGATGCTTTTATTTCAAACTAATCAGTTGGGATGAGTTGATAAAATCAATTTGAATTAATCTAAACTTAATATAGATTCATAAAAATAGAGATCGATCTAGCACATAATGCTAGTATGCTAGCTTGATGTTAATGTTTAATGGAACTTCCCATAGGACGGCTAATGCTAACGCTCGGTTGGCATAAACATACTAAATGAACAGCTTTATAAACTCACAGGCATGAATTTTCTAAACTCTTTTAGGGAAATGTTTTTAAAGTAACCATTTGTGGTCTAAAGCACAATTTTTGCTTATTCTTCTTGAAAAAAAGTAAGCTCCACCTAGTGGCCAAACTGAAACGCCCACCAGGAGAAGCAGAACAATGTTTACAATGTTAATGATCTGAACATTTTTGTGAGAACTTCTCTTTAGAGAATCCATGTAACACTGGATGATATTAACGATATAATTATTTCACTAATACATTTTACAGTAGTTAGTATAAATATCTTCTAAACATTTTGCAATGTAAATAAAAAATTGAGAATCAAATCGAATCTGGAAATCATTTTTGATACATGGCCCTAATAAATAGCACGTCTTTTCATGCTTTTTACATTTATTTTTTTTTATAAGCTACATTTTTCCTTTAAAGAGAAACTACTTATGAAATTACTTTGATTTTGGTGTCTTTAACATTAAATTGTGGCATTTTTCTGATGATGTACTACATATATTAAGAAAATTAAGCTAAAAATGTAATTTTAAGTATTTTTTTTATTAAAATTGTTGTGAATCAGAAGTAGACGAAAAAAATGCAGTTTGAAAAAAATCGTATTTGCAATGTAGAATCATGGACGGGGCACAGAATCCCTTTTCCGCCCCCATACACGACGGCGGTTGAAAATCATTAGCCAGGAGTGGAAATTCCAAAAGGTTTCAGAGTTGTAGCCACTTTTACAAAAACATTTTAATTTAGTGTTGAGGATCAGCCTAAAATGTATCAAAAGAGGGTAAACACTTCATTAAATTCAAAAAGGATATTGACAAAAGTGTTCAGATTTGTAAATCTGCTGATTCTGACGCGGAGAAAAGTGGCTTTGAGCCCGAATACAACCCTTTATATTAGTAACGTGTTGCATATTGGGGAAAAATATATTTCTAGTGTTGCTTACAGCATAAAAACGCTTTTCTCTGCGAATCAGCTGATTCACGTTGATTGTGTAAAGAGTTCTTGTGTGTCAAAGAGCTTTGTGGGTTGTGACAGAGACACTTCAAAGCTCAAAACTGTTGGGATTTGCCGGTTAAATTAATCTTTGAGTGTTTTTCAACCAAAATCTGTCGGGGTTGGGGCGTTTCCGATCTGGACTTCCTTCCAGCAAATATTTTTAGTCGCCATATTTTCTGCTACGATGTCCCTCTTTTTTTCAGAGATGTTGTTATTTGTGAACTACTAATATATGTATTGCCATTTTTTCTTTAAAAAAGGCATTTGAAATATACATTTTTATTTATTTATATGTTTGATCCTTTTGGGTGGAGGCCTTGAATAAGCCATTTGGGTTTTTGCCTTTTCCTGGACTGTACTTGATTTTATTTTTATGAATCCTTGTGTATTCTATTTGTGCAAAACAATAAACAAACAAACATAAAAACACATTCTGACTATGTGCGTCCTCGTCAGAGCTGGAATCTGGATCAAAACTGGACAGTTACTCCTAAAGAACTCCTACCACTCTGCAGAAACTATGTCCTAGAAAACAACACAGATTTTTAGATTTTCCCTAAAAACGGTGTAGACATAATTAAAAGGGCATTGGAAACGCTTTAAAAATAGATCAAAAGCTGATCTATTTTCATATAATTGATAAATGATAACAATTAACACAGACTAGCTGATCTTCACTGTCAGAGAACGTGACCCTCGTGGATCTGCAGTTGTTCGCATTCATTCACTTGTCTTCTGTAGGAAGTGAATCAAAACATTGTTTCCCTCCTGGCCCCGCCCCCAAGTCTCCTCCCGACCACGGCCTGCTTCAGCGGGCGGCTCAGCTGTGCGGCGAACGCCGGCGTCCTCTGACAGTTGTTTTTCTGGAGAGGCAGCATATGTGAGTCAATGGATGTTCTCCAAGGTTCTGTTTACACGGGCCTCTGTGTTTGGTTTGCTCCACAGGCCCGCTGAGTAATTTGTTTATACTGAGTGAGTGATGTGGAGCTGACACAATTCCTTTGGTGTCCAGCTGCACATGTGGATGGCCTAAAAGAGATGTAAGACAAGCATCCTGCTGTTTCTCTTCAAAACCCCCACTCTCTGCTGGTCCCGTTCCAGCTCACGGCGCTGATATTCAAGTTCCCTGAAAGAGCAGCCGTGTTCCTGCGAGTCCTCAAGGCGAGCCTCTCTTCTAGAAAGGACGCTCATCCTTCCGCCTCACGGCTTTCTGCTTTGTACGCTGCTGCCAAGCGGCTCCTCTGCATCAGAAGATCCATTACATCTTGGAAATCTTCCACCCCAGATCTCATGGGAGTCCTCCACACTGTTCCGGGCCCCGACCTCTGCTACTCCCCAGCTTACCGCAGACTCCAGCGAGTCCCAGAGAAACCCTCTCCGTCCCCATCTGTCCACGTCCTTCATCAAAACCTCTCCTTCTTGTTCCCATCCTGCTCACTGTCTAATTCCCACAGTTTCACTGTCGCGGACCTCTGAGCGTATCTTCAGCACGCCAAAGCACACAAACACACACAGACACTGACCACATGATCATGGAGACCATCGTCATGATGATTTCATTCAGGATGTTGAAGAAGTCGCACATAACCTTGCCCCGCTCGCCCATCCTGCCCATGCAGATCCCAAAGGTGATGAAGAAGCCGATCAAGCCTTCGTGAAGACACGAAGCAGCCGATCAGCACATGCAAATGGTTCATGGACATAAAATGAAAATCTTTCCACCTTTAGACTAACTCACCGAGGACATTCATCCCCCATTTGTATTCCAGTTTTTTTTTAACCACCGACACGGCCTCAGATTGGTTTGTTGGAACCACCTGCACCGTTTTCAGCACCGTCTGGACCTACAAGAAAAGACAACGAGAACGCTCAATAATCTGGGTTGGGACAACGAGAAAGATCCCGATAAGAATATGCGGTTTTCTGAGTCTTGCAGCCTCAGAAGTGACAGTGATTTGTGTTTAAAGAACAAACAAACAGAGAACAAGAGATTCTCACATAAAAACAAGAGAAAAGGCATTAAATGGAAGACAGTCCTTTCCTGCGCTGAGTGCCACTCCTTTTATGACCCAAATGAATTCCTGATGAGTTTAAACAAAAGAAGCAGAGATGCAAAGAGAGGTTTAAAAATGTGTGTGGGGGGGGGGACTGATGCAACAACACAAAGAGAGAAAAGGGAGTCAATCAGGTCTGGTTTGGCAGCTTTCCCTATTCACTAGGCACTAGGAGACACTAAACTGAGGCAAAATAAAAGGAGATTAGCAGTTAAGGAAAGGCCGACCTACTCAAACAGGACTGAAGGAATCGTTCAGACACACCCCACTAAAGACAGAGCAACAAACAGGAGATGAGCCGCGGGATGGATGATAGTTTGTCGTAGTTTTCATTCATTCTTTATGACTTAACACAAAAATTAATACATTTAGAGTCGCCTTCTGATGAAAATCGTGTTTTTTGAGTTTTTAACATGTATGTGTGGCCTTTTTCTTATGAAAGAGAACAAATTTATTAAGAAATCATTTTGCATTCCTGAGTGTTTCTCCTTTTAAATCAATCAAACTGTCTTGAACAGACTCTGAATGAATGATCTTCTTTCCATCAACAGCTCTGCTGCACATGCACTAAACCCTCATCTGTTCCTAGTGCCTAGTTCAGGTTCTGGAGAAGAGAAGATGGTATCTTCACATTGACTGCAGTCAAATGAGCCGCCGTTCACATTTCTGTGGTCAAATCAGCATCACTGGATTTTTGGTGTGAGTTTCATCCAATACTTACGGTAGCAGGACTGAGAACGCTGGAAAATCTCCACCAGACTCCACGGAGCTTCTTGATGTGACCACGGAAATGTGAACGGCGGCTCATTTGACCGCAGTTGGAAAGGATTGTAAATCAATCAAAGAGCATTTTGATGTTAGCTTTGATTATTTTATCAAGAACTCTGAGAAACCAATGATTGAATGTATTGATCACAGTCAATAAACATTGGAGAATTAGCTAAAAGAGTCTTTGGTGAACTGGAAGGAGAAAGAATCAGGATTTTGGAGGAAGTTCTGTCCATGAAGATCTTCACTTCCTCGGCGGGGAGGAGGGTGGATTGCTGCTCAGATGATTTTGGAAACAAGACATTTAGGTTGTGGATTCTGGTTAAAAACGTCATAATCATAGTGAAAACACAACTGGCAATGTTTTTTTAATAAAAGAAATATTGTCATGGGGGGACTTTAATGATTCTGTTTGAACATTGGTGCAAAATTTCAAGCTCTATTTCTGCTTTAAAGACCCACGCCGATGAGAATGGTGTTTTTAAAATGTTCTTGTGGCGTTTTTCTGATGTGAAGAAAAGTAAACTCATAATTGCTTTTCTGAGGGTTTCTTTATTCTGAATGAGGAGCAGACAAATAAAACTGTAGTTTAAAAAAAGCTTATTTGTGACTTAGAAAATACGCTGGGCGAGCCACAAGCTCCTGGCTCCACTCCGCTCTGCATTGGGGAAGTGAAAATTCTAATGAACTCCTGCCACTCTGCAGAAATTATGTCCTAGAAAACGACTCAGTTTTTTTTTAGCTAAAAACTGCCCCATCAAAATAAAAAAAAAGATGACTGTTAAATGGAAAATGGCTCAAAAATGATTTCAGTGGGACTTTAAGATGTTAAAGATCCTTAAACCCAAATAAAGTTTCAACTTTTTATCACTTCTAAGAAACTTTTTGGTTTTTGAAAACGGTCTGCTAATGATTGAAAGCATTTATCCATATGACCCCCATTCAATATTTTATCTTCAATCTTTTTTCTACCCGAAGGGAGCCATAATCACTAAACAGATGACAGAACAAAAAGGGTCATAATGTAGGATAACTGAAAGCACATGCGGAAAAACAACATCAAACTTTAACATAAATCAATGGAACAACAGCAGGGTAATTTTTTGACAATGCAGAAAAATAAGAAATGACAATTGACTAGTTTTAAGAAAATTACTCAGCTTCTCCCAAGATTTCCTGCCTTATTAAGTATTTTCCTGATGAGTTTATTGCATTTAGGTGTTAATCAAACTTTCTAACTATAATCAAGACAAGACCAACAAAAATGGGAGTACCTGTTGAAAGCAGGCCTGCACCAGGTTCTCAGGAAACAGGTTCCTGATCAGATCCAGGAAGGCGTCCAGGCTGCTGACCTCCTGGTTCTTTGGTGCATTGGATGAAGTTCTTCCCCTCAGCTTCGGGTTCCCCGGGTGGATTCCCAGCACCAGGATCACCCCCAGAACCGCGGCGATTACGGTGGTGGACATGTAGTACACCATGGCTCTGCTTCCCATCCTGCCACTGGAGCGAGCATCAAGACCAGCAAGCCCTGAAGGAGACGGGGGGAGACGTTTGTGGACTGCATCTCCAGTTCAATGAAAACTATGTTTTTGGTCTTTTTAACATGTTCTTGTAGGATTTTCTCCTAATGGAGGACATGTATGAAATAATTTAAGATTAAAACTGAATTTTTGAGCATTTCTTTATTCAAACTGGGTTGGATCAGCAGAGGAAAACCTGTGGTTGGAAAAAGTTCGGGTTCGTGACGCAGCTCCAATTCAGATGAATAGATCATAGATAAATAGATCCAAGAACGTCTTCATTTTCCTTGCCTGAGCTCAAAACTATATGGTTGGATAGCTCCAATATCGCTCACCGTTTTTTTGCTACGCTAATGTTAGCTTAGACTTGTGAGGAGCTATAAGCTAGCAGGAGAGAGTGTAAACAAAGGGCTGATGGGAAATGAGCGTAGCTAACTTCCGCCTCAACGGTCCCACCCACAACTAAGTGGCTGATTTTAATGAGCTCTTGCTGCTCTGCTGAAAACAAGCCTTAAAAAGCGACACAGCTGGGAAATATTTGACAACAGAAAAAATAGAGATGGAGATGTTTTAGCAGGAAAATACATTAAAAAATGTTTTATTTGCAGTTTTTTTTATTAAAATGAACATAAAATATGGTAACAATTTATGATAACTACACAGTATGAAGCATTAGTTAAACATTAGTTAAGCATGAGTTAATACTTAGTTAATCATCTATAAATAATCACTTTTACTTTATTAAGCATTAAGCTAGTAGCCTATTTATGTTTTTACAAACATTTTATTAATGATTTAAAAGGATTAAAAAAATATTTCAGAAACCCTGTAAATGTATCATTCCACATCCACAATTTTAGACATGTACTGTTAATAAATCAATTATAAACCCATATTCCTGTTGTAACTCAAGATGAATTCATGTAGTTATAAAGCATTTAGTACTTGTTAATTAACTGTCTTTGTGACCGATTCTAAAGTGAGGACTATTTATGCCTTATAAAGTCTTTACACAGGAGATGTAAGGTCTTTACCTGCTCAAAAAAAGAGCTAAACAGGGCGATAAACAAGACAGAAATATTTATTATACAATTGAAACATAGGCTACTTTTGAGAAAAAATAAACATTTTCCAGTAAGATAAATAAAAGTGGACCACAAGTGTGAAAAATCCCACAAATAAAATCCTTATAAAAATAAAATATTGCACAGCTGACAGCAGACTATTCATCGTCACTTAGATTCCTGTTTGATCTCAGTCTCACATGAAAAGGATTCTTCTGAGTTTTGTAAATGAGATTGGAACTTAAAGAACCACCTCTAAATAACTGTTTCGTTTTTTGTTTTTTTAATTTCCCCATAAGTTGCAACCAAGCAGCTGCAACTATTCTTCCTGGGGTCCAGACATTTCTAAAATGTTTACATTTATAGATATACATGCAAGTATTAACATATATAAATATTCAAAATAAGTAATGAGAAACAACGTTCACAAAAATGAATGTGATTCTTGCCTCCCCACCACACATACACCCCAATATAATGGCATTGCTCAACAATGTCAATAAATGTTTATTTTATTTTAGATTAAGTTTTTGGTGATAATTTCAAAATACCTTTGGTTTTTGACTGTGAAATAGGTTTTGATAATGAGTTCTAGTATGACATGACTCTGTACAGGACAGTCTTTTTGATGCATTTGGTAAAGTGAAATGACCATCCTCTGCATGTCTTCTAGAACAGTTATGTGTATTCCGACTAAATGTATGCTTCCTATAAATAGTAAATGGTGATTTTGTTACAATAATAATCCTGATAAAAAGCAATAATGAATAAATTAATCTCTTTTACTTGTAGCCAGTGTAACTGTTTATCCGTATATCCATTTACACATATAAGCTACTTGTTAATGCTTAATAAAGCAGAAGTAAGGCTTTATAAATGAGTGTTAACTTATGCTCATTTAACGCTTAACTGATGCTTTATAGTGTGTAATTATTATGAAGTGTTGCCAAAAATGTGTTACTAATTTATCCAGTAAGAAAAATAAGTTTAGGACGATTAAGAGAAAATATAACAATTAGTCTGCTTTTACAGCTGATGAAAACAAGATCTTGTTTAACAGGATGTGTGAGTGGCTCACCTGTGATGAGGCTGGAGATGATGAGAGGCAGGATGAGCATCTTCAGCATCCTCATCAGGACTTCTCCAGGGAAGGAAACCATCGTGAGGGCGGACATGTCTGTCACCATCATGTACCGCAGCAGCATCCCAAACACCGCCCCCATGACGACACCTGAGGAAAAAAAACACATTCATGTCTCTTTTGAAAGTTTCAGTTTCAAGAAAATCATGAATGAAAATAAGGTTTTTTTAAAAAAAAAAAAAAAGAAGTGGGAAGTGTTTCCTGCTTTGGTTTAGATGGCAGATAAATCAAAAGCAAGGATAACCACATTTTACTGTATTTGTTTAGCTAAAAACTCAGCAAGTTCTTGGTGAATCCACAGGCCCGGCCTGTTAGTTTACATGTGCCGTGTAAAGGCTCTCTGACTAATGAGAGCCATCTACTGTAATGTAAACGGCTTCATATCAGAGTTTAAATCTTGGTGACAAATTACAGACAAAAATAACACACTTCTCAGCTTCGCAGGGTTTTTTTTCTCTTTGGATTGAAAGCCCAGCTACGGTAAAACATAGCAAAGTGTTTACAGGAATGGACCGAGGACAACAAGCCTGTGATGTCTCACGGGAAAATGGTCACGGACCGTATACGGCTACGCTCGCTTGTGGTTAGATTTTCTGCAAACCAAGCTGGATACAAAAATTGTAAAATAAATAAATCTTCACGCTGAATTGTAGCAAACTAGCTAAAGTGGTTGAAGTTAGGAGTGACGTTAAAGAAGCTGCAGGAGCTCCTGCGTACCGAGAACAGTGAGACCCAGCAGGAGGTTGTGAGTATTGCGGCTGCAGTGGCCCGCATCTTTATAGGCCAGCTCTGTGTTGTCATCACGCGGCGGTTCTTCCTTCTCCTTTGCGGTGTTGGATTGGTTGGCTGCTGGTTTGTTCGTCATCCTGCCTGTGAAGAGAGGCGGACATATCTGTTTATTCTTAACTGGACGCATTCTCGATGATTCAGTGCCCTCCAGACTTACTAATTAGTTTAGACTGTGGTATGCTACGTCAATTTCTGTGAAATCCTGCTTAAATTAGACTTTTTACAATAATATTTTTTTTTGTTTGACGCAGTCTCAGTTTGAAAGGTTGATTTATAACTCATTTTTCCTTTAGTGAATTGTACTCCTGACTTTTCCAGAACAGGATTTGGGAAAATCCAAAAGCACCAACGGTTTGGCGGTTCTCTCTCAGTTCCTGAGAGAGGTAAAGACGCATGACTGCAGGCAACCCAAACACAGCAGGCAATGGCTAAACAACTGAAGAGATGTAATCTATCCATCGTCCTCTGAAATGGTGGAGGAGGGAAAAAACCTTGGTAAGGAGCAGCTCACAGGCGATGCTAATGCCTATGTAAGATGAGTCAGCTTTCAGCCATTTAGCACAGTGACATAGTTAGTATTTAAACACAGTTCAATTAGAAAAAGGTTTTCTTCTCATTAAAAATATTTCACTTCATTATTTTCCCCTTTTTCATGCAGAAAAACTCCCAACTTCACAAATGAAAAGCTTTTAATTTGAAAATCCTGACTCTATCCAATGAACTTCCTTGTTCTCCACCACTACCTGGAGCTTTAACTGCAAAAAAGAAGAGGTACAACATGATTTATTCAGTTTATAAAGCTGGATATTGATTAAACGGAAGCTACAGAACACCTTCGGAAAAATGGGAATTTCATGACACAAGTTTTCAAAATCTGTGGAAACATTTTCAGCTGGAAGCGTCCTCCATGTTTAGTTTTGTTACACTGCAGCTTTTAATTCATCCACCAAACTTTTAGTGAATTTGTGCAATGTGAGGAAAAGCCAGAGGGACTCCGCACCACAGACTGCAACCAGATGTTTGACTTTTCTGACATCTCATGGCATGCGACGTCTCGTGTGTCCTCGCAGACTCAGGTCAGGAACACAAATGTGAGCCGGCTGTGGAGTCTGAAATCCACTAATTTGATTTTTTTATAGAGTAAATGTAAAGGTCATTTTGGTCCACATCAATAACAGAAACTTTGGCATTTAGCTATCCTGCTTTTCTAACCGTAATCTTGCATGAAAAAGAAAACATGTCTTTTGTGAACTTAATTTTAAATAATTAATTCTTTGCTGTGTTCAACCAAAATTCACTTAATTGCTGTTTATCAAATTCTTTCCAAAATTACCTGAACTTTATTCGAGACAATTCTACAAAGTTAGCAAATACAAATAAATAAATACATTTATCTAGACTAAAAAATGAAAACAACATTATCTTCCCTCAGAAAATAGGTTTTCTTTCAGATTTTTAAACTATGAACAATAATTTACAGATGGAAAACAGAAAAAAGTTTACTAATGAACTCTTATGGGTTTACAAAGCTACAAGCAAAAAATTTAGAAATGGGCAGATATAATTCCTAATTAAAGTGGTCAGTTTATACACATTTTTACACAAAGACATGTGTTTTCCATAAGTGACAACAGGTGGGTTGCATGTCCTTGGAATTTGTCATTTCTTAAATATTCTTAAAGGACTCTGACTCACTTTGAAGTGGTGGGTGGGTTCCAATTTCACCTTTATATGGGAATTTCCTGCAAAACTCTTGAACGGTGGACAGTGGGTTTGGATCAAACCACTGAGAAAATGTAGGTCGCCTTTGAAAATGTAGGTTCATTCGACAATCTACAACATAAATAAAACAATAAGAATAAAAACTAATTTGAAAGGTGACTGTCATTATATTTACTATGAATAACCTAAGGTTTTATTTAATTGTAACAAACCCGGACAAGCCCCCAACTTATACTTCACCCCACTCTAGCGGATTGTAAAAGAACATAGCATAAAGGAAAGAACACAAATGTCCAAATGACTCAAAAAAAACTCTCTCACAGATCCAAGAAATAAAACTAATCCAGGATTTATTAACAAAAAAAGCTGCTATTTACACAGAAATTACCACATTTTACACAACCAAAGCCTGTAAAAGTTGAGAAGAAATGGAAGCTCTGTGGCAACAGAAGATGCTCAGAATTTAAAAGTACCATGGAGATCTTCGCCCAAGCAGTTGCTCTGGACAATTAAGCAAAAATCCACAAGCAAAGATGGCAGAAGAAAAGAAAAAAAAAAGAAAACCTGCTACACCAACAGAAAATATAAAACAAGACAGAAAATACAACCTAAAACAAAATTACGGCCCAAGAGGAAACACTATTACAGAGCAACAATTTAAGATCATAGAAATCCATGAAAAGTACTAATGTGTGGTGATGCTGAGGGAGAGAGAATCATCAAACTTAATGAGGTAAATGAGGACATTTTTCAGAGAAACTGTGGATCTAAAATATTCCAGCTGATCCTTTAAACATTGAAATGTCAAGCTAAATGTGTTGTAGTTGATCAATGGAAATATCGATAAAGGATGCTGTCTTAGCTGCATGGACGGCCTCAAACAGCATCAGTTATGAGACACGTTTTCATATTATTTCATGATCTTTCCTAAAAGATAATCTTAGAATTATGGAACATTATAATCTAATACCTGCCTGATATCAAACCACTTCTTAATAATAAGGCCTTAGTCATATGCATCTGCACAAGTGATTGACACAAACGGGCTTTGGATTGGTCTTGGACAAAAGCGCCTCATACTGTCTTGCAGTTTCCTTGATGGTCCACCTTAAGAGATGATGTGAAAATGAAAAGTATGATTGTCGTGCATGTGGTAAGTGTTTGTATTTGCGAGGATAATGTAAGTAGCACGCACTTATGACGTACAGGTAATGCTGTTGTACGGTGGCCTTACACTACACTCTAGTCCAGGGGTCTCAAACTCAATGTATCTGGGGGCCGCTGGAGGCAGAGTCTGGGTGAGGCTGTGCCGCATCAGGATTTCCACAAGAAAAGTGCTGATAAAACATTACAATGTTCTCAAATATCTTTATTTTTAACACAAAATAAGGACTAAATAAATGAATTAAAAAAAAATCAATCATTAACAAATAAATAAAATAATAACAATGACCATACAGCAGATACAGAAGACTGAAAAAAACACATATTGCCTGACTGACTAGAGGGGTGTTTATCAAATGGTGGGGCACACCCCCCTGGGGGGAATGCGAATAAAGGGAAAAACGAGAAAGAAGAAGATGGCAACAGAGGGAAGCAACATCATAAAACATCCAGGTCTAAATAGCAAACTAGAATGGGCGGGGCCTGTCTACACACACGCGGAATGTTTGATGTGTGCGCGGAGAAGTTTTATTTTTCACCGTGGAGTTTTGACATCAATAAAACGCCACATGTGTCTCCCATTCATTCTAAGTGAGACACCAACAGAGGGAGCTGGTAGCTTCTCCCACACCCGGCGCCAGAAACACGCTTTTTGACAAGCGGCAAACTATGAATTTGCCACACGGCGAATAAGGGGCGGGGCACGTGAATCGGGTTCGGTGTGAAAGCACCTGTATGGCTCATCCTCCGCCCAGCTGACTGGAGGAATGAATGAATGAGTAAGAGAGTCACTGGACAGCCTGCCGGTGTCCCGCCCTCCAGAGTCATATACCTCACCGTGATTGGTTCGTTCAGCTCTGTATACAACAATGTCATTCATTTTAGTCTTGCGTGCCGCACTAACAATCTTTCATATGAAGACAGGCGCCGCAAATTGTCATCCCGGGGGGCTGCAGATGGCCCGCGGGCCGCAAGTTTGAGACCCCTGCCCTAGACATTAATAGGGTACACAGTTTAGCTTCTTTTATTATTATTAACCTTTATTTAACCAGGGTGAGATTTAAAACCTCTTTTTTCTAGGGAGCCCTGAGCAAGAATCAACACAACAACAAAATACAACAATTGTTAAACATAAAACAGAGTTAGAATGCTGATTAAAATTTCATATAAATAAATAAATGAGTTACAGTCTCAGGTGCTCGTAATCTAGATTGAAAGCATTCATGGAGGTAAGTTCTCTTAGTTGCAAATCCTTTTGAAGCGTATTCCATGAGGACGGAGTGGAGGAGAAAAAAGGCCTTTTCCCAAGCTCAGTGAGGACAGAAGGAACAGAGAGTAACAAATGGTTACTCTCCAGCTTCTTACTGACCACGCGCAAATCTGCATGCACAGGGTGTGCAAAGACCTGTAAGGGTCCGTGGGACACCTCTAGAATGTCCACAAAAACTACACTCTGATGGTCTAATTTCCTCATTTATAATAGTCGACAGAAGCGAATACTTAATACGTAAACAGCACTAACAGGTTCCTTGTGCGGTACACAAGATATGGGGAGAGTTGAAAAAATGAAAAATCTGTACGTCACCCTTACTTACCCATACGTGTTTGCGTTTCAATGTTAAGTCAACATACAAACAAAGTCTGACGTCTTGTAGCGCGGTTTGGGCGTTGGGAGCGGTGAGGTTGACCCAGCACGTCAACCAATCAGGGACTCAGCTTTGGCCACATGACGTTTTCAGTGACTCGATCAAAGGGTAAAAAATATAAATCCAGTATGGCTGGTCAATGTGAGGATTTTTGTCCTGAACTTCTATCCACTTTCTTAACCCACTAGGGCTGCGGGGTTGGTGGAAACTGTTCTGGTAACTGTTGAGCGAAGGTGGGATACATCCTTGACATCCTGGTCATCCTGGACATCCTCCAAAACATATAGACCTAAACTAATCGTTCAACATCATCCATGTTTTCTATGATGTGGCAACAAATGAAGTCCAGATAATCTTTGGGGGTTGCTCTGCGGCTGGGGCGTCAAGGCACTGAACAGTAAATTTGACAGGCGTCAAAAGAGAAGCAGCAGATATGAATTTGATGAGCGAACTGGTTCGGTGTGATTGCAGCACAAGTAGCATACCCATAGAAAAAATGTCCATGAACATTTTTGCCCTACGAGTTCAACAAGTGGTCTACGACCTTGATGTTTTGTCTGGGCCACCTGTGTACCCCTGATCAGTTTGCTAATTTTTTGCCCATATGCACTCACAAGAACAGTTGTGACTAAGACCTAACGCAAACCATCAGCCATTGACTCAAAAAATATTTTCTACTTCCTTAGTATTCATTCCAAACAGCCACAGAAAAATCTCTAAAGGAAAACATCTTCATGACCAGCTAGTATTATCAGCTAAGAAGTTTTAAAGACGCCACAGCTGCCACCTCCCCACATTTACCATCTATAAACACATCTGGGGAGTAAAGCAGTCGGGCCAAATCCATGTCACAAGGACAAATTCACATTTACGAACAGTCCGACTCGCAATCAGACGTGGTTATAATCCATCAGCTTAGCAGAAGTCTGTATCTGTCCTGGTGAATCTTCCACATTTGTTCACGGAAAGTAGAAAAAATCTCACCTACTGGTGTGTTTGCCTAACCTCCATCACCTCCTGCTCCCTTCAGCCATGTTTCTGTCCCTCTCTTCTCTGAGGCAAAGATGGCCACTTCACTTCACTTCACTCCACGCCATCAGAAAGCCAGCCCGATGTGAGATGGTACATTTTCGGGGCGGAGAATTCACTGCCAAGTTTCAATTGCAGAGATGTAATCCTCCGTGAATGGAGTGCTGAGAACAGAGGGGGGAGGGCGTTCCAGTGTTCTAGTCTTCACAAATCCTCTTTCCAATCTTTACATCATTCTCATCTTTCTGAACATTGTTTGCAAATGCCGGATGGCCACATGGTTGTTTGTGAAACACTAAGTCGGTTATTTTGAAATGAATTCATGGACAAAAAAAACTTCTCTTTCTGGGACAAAAACTGGCACTTTCACACCCAAAGATGCTTAAAAATATTACTTCAGACAGTAGGATTTAAGTAATTTTCATTTTATAGATTTTGTGCACAAGGAGAAGAAAATGATTTTCCAAAAGCAAGGCCTCAAACAAAACTCCGGCAGCAGAGAGGTTCTTAGGACGTGAGAACAGACTCAAGGACCCAAATCTGTCCTCCTTCCTCGGCAGACAGATTATTTCTCTGCTCCAGGAAATGTCTGAGCTGCCTCAAGACATGACATTGCTGGCCTCGAGGAATCATCTGTCTCGTCGGCTGAAGTGAGAAAAAAACTGTCTGCCTTTCAGCAAAAACAGAAGGAGCAGATGCTGTCCAGAACGTCGAAGTAGCATCCAGGCCGGGGAAAACACAATTCTAATGAACACTTTCAGAACAGTGAGGAAACTTCCAGTAAAACAGAGACAGAGTCTTAAAGGGGCTCTACCATGAAAAATCAACTTTTAAGTGCATTTTCACTATAAAGAACCCCAAAGCAGTATTTTGATCCGTTCACGCATTTCTGAGTAATCCTCTAAAAACCTGCACTCAACAGCAGCCCCTCCCATACCCACGAAAATGGGCAGGTCCTCACATGCTGATGTCACAATGTGAGACAGCCCCTTTCAGGAAGTGTGCTCCGCCCCCAGGCTAACACAAACACTTTCTCCACAAAGCTAGCAGTGATCAGTTAGCTTTGCAAGCCCCCCCCCCCGGCTCGTGCACAGCAGACGCCGGCTTTCTGTGTTGTGAGTTTGTGCAGACGGCTAAGAAACGCTCAGTCTTTAGCGTTCTTTACCCTTTGTGGGGGGGGCATAGAAGCTCATGGGCTGGTGAGAAATCTGCACAACATGTTGAGATGAATCCTAAACGTATCCGAGAATGGAGCAAGCAGACGGGGGGATATTGGGAGGACAGTAGGAGAAAGGGAGCAGACTTTTTCCTGGAAGAAAAAGCGAGGGACGAATTGAAAGAACTGGTTTGAATGTGGATTATTGAGAAATGGCGGAAAGGTAAATGGATCCGCATGAAAGTGAAGAGGATTTTTGTTTTTTAATTTATAAGTCGTCATTTCAATAAATCCTGAAAATCATGTCATTTTACTTCCCGGTATAAAAATTGTTAACAAAAATAACTCATATTTAATAAATAATTTGTTTTTTAGTGTTCCAAAGGTAATATATGATCATGTACATGTATATAGTTTACTCTGAAAGACAAGATAATCCTGGTATAGGCCCCTTTAACATCACACGTATAATACACCTCTGTCAGTCTTTTGTTTTCTCCAAGTTAGGAAAGACTTAAGAGCTTTCAAATAAGCCTAAATGTAAAACAACAAATGAAACCTCAAGAGTTGGCTCATCAAAAACGGTGCCAAATGTTGCAACGATGATAAGAAAAGTTAATTGATAGTTGAGCAGGACGTGTGTCTGGGGTAACTTTACAGTGTTGTGAAGGTATTTTGCAACTTTAAAGATCCCCACCTTCTCAGTTTGAGTCTTTGGGTCATCAGGTTACCTTTCTCTCATTTTATTAGCCCCACTGTTAAGGCATATTGGTTATTCTTCTATTTTTTTAAATGTACTTTTCAATTTTTCAAAAAATGTCAAAACCTAAACTTAAAAAAAGATCAAATATTGAAGTTGAGACTACAGTAAGAAACCGACTGATCTGAAACATGATGTCAAATATTGACATCGTAAAGATAGAAGGTAAAGGTGGGATAATCTGAGTCTTTTTTTAATCTTCATCACTGCTGGATGTGTTCATAACAGATGAAAGGAGCAGATTTTCTCTAAATTTGCCGACTTGTGTTCTAATAATAATACTGGGCGTGTCGTCATCATGCTTTGCGGACACATCTGTGTTCATCACTGGGGGTGTGCATGGGTGTCTCAGAGGATTATTTCCAGCGGTTGATTGTTTGGTGTGAGCTTTGCAAAGGGATCGAGATGTAATCCCCACCCTGCCCCTCCACCACCCACATGCAGGGAGGTGGGGGGGGGGGTGCTGCACAAAAGACGGGACAGAAAGTATTAGCAAAGGAAGTAATCAGAAGGACTCCATGCATTTACGGTTCCTTTTTGGTATCAAAATCGGATCTTTCTTTTGACTATTGTTAAATCTCACTGAAATAAGCTGTTAGCTTTATTTCATAAACATTAAATATTTTACATTTTTGATGAAAAAGCATTATAATAATCTTTTGATCTGATTTCAAAGTGTTCCCAGTGGTATTTTATTTATGATTATTCTGCTTTTTAACCAAAATATTTTTTTTGTCGTTTTCTAGGACATAGTTTATTAGAAATTTGCCTCAAAGCTGTGGGTGGAACTGTTGATGTGGAGCAACCCCGCCCCCCTTCCCGTTGCTCTGAGCTTGTGGTATTTTCTGTCAGAAATAAACTGAATTTTTCCGTCTACTCCTGATTCACGATTTAAATAAAGAAATACTCAGAAATGCAACTTTAAGAGTAATTTTCTTTCTATAGAATGCCACTAGAAGATGGTATCAACAGCATTTTCATGTTTGTCTTTAAAGAACAAACAACTTAATCACATTGCACAAATGAAAGCCTTTAGGTTGCTTTTTACTTTAAATGATAGCATCTGTGCAGCTAAACTTGAGTTTTTTTCTTACATATTTTAAGCATCTTTAAAAATCAGATATTTTTGGAGGATAAAAACAAACTCAATTATTTGAGGAATAATCTCTGCAGTGAACACAAAGATCTGCACTTATGAAGGATAAACAGCTGCCCAGGACACGTGCCTGGCCGGTGGCGATGGCGGCGGCAGGGTTAAACAGTGTCTATTACCGCTGTCAGTGAGTATCAGAGTCAATCAGATCAGCAGTGCCGCTCGGAGATGGGATGTGACTGCAGAGGTCAAAACGCTTCCGCACTTGCCTTAACCTCTTGTAGGATAAAACGGGGAGACTCCTGGAGAGTTTCTGCCCACAACTGTGTTGGTGTGAAAGTTCTTGTCGTGCCTGCTGGCTTTTCTTCAGATCCTTCAGTTGGTCGATCCATCATCGTAAACAAAGGTGTGGGACCGCCAATTTGCTTTGTGATGGAGTGTTGACCTTTTAAGTTCCCCAGTAGGGATCAGAGAAACTCTTCTAAAGGAAGATGGGCTGCCTGTTTTCTCATTGGCTTATTTATTGGAAAATGTGTAAAGACAAAAGAGTTCCTAATATGTTTTCTTGTCTTTTGGTTTGCTTAGCTGTTGAGGACATTTACAAATATAATTATGGCAACTTTCTCCACTTTATTAAGTGCAGCTGCAGTTCAGTAAAAGCTATGCAGAGGCCACTGACTCCCGCCTGAGGAAACATCTGACCCCACAGGGACTCCCGCTTGACCTCTGAGGCAACACCAATCATGAATCTTAACAGAGTCGAACCTCCAAAACGATTCAGTTTGGCGCCGTCACAAGTTTTATTAGTGTTATTGAGAAGTCAGCGTTAATAGACAGGCCTGATAAAATCATCAGCTGCTAAACTTTTCTAAATACCAGATTGATGAGGTGTGAGATCCGCCCCTCCGTTTAATTCTCTCACACGTTTTATAGATGCCCAAAAGTCAAAGACATCTTGGAAAATGTTCAGATGTTGTAATGATGACTACCCCCATGAATCCATCAAGATAAAATCAAAGAATCGCAGGTGATTTATGTGAGCAATCTTGTGTTGTTACATTGTTTTTACATTCTGTTGCATTTGAAAAATCTAAGCAGCTAAGAAATTACAGTTTGAGCAGAAACTTGACAGTTTAAAGCAAATTTGAATAGTATTTTGGACTAATAACAGTTAAAATTTGTGAATTACTGAGTATAAAAAAGTTTAGAAGGGAAATAAATCTTTTTTGGAGGGAGTTTGTGGGCATTCAGTGTGAGTGCAAGAAAGCCTTTGTGTGTGTGTTATTGAGAGTGTGTGTGAACACATGTCAAACGCACAGACCCCTCCCTCCCCTCCTCTCCCTTGCATGATAATCTCAGTGTATTAATCTGTTGTTTGAACTCCTTAAGCACGGACTGTCGTTCACATCTGCTCTCTTCACCCTCGTAAAGCCCTGCTATTTATAAAGTCCCTCTTTTTCCCTCTCGTTTGTTTCCTTTTTGATCTGTCACCGTCCTTTTATCCATCACTCCTCTGTGCAGCAGATACAGTAAATCTGTGCTGGCGTTTGGCCTCGCAGAGAGTTCACGTTTCTGCTTTTAAATCTTTTACTTGTCTGGTCCAAGAACAACAAATGACAAATTCACAGCACTTGAAAAGTTGCAGACGATGATTTTTTTAAAGAAAACAAACAAACGAGACATCTCTTCTTATCGCAGCGATTAATAAGCTTATGATCACACAAAAAAAAAAATTGGAACCCAGCTCAGCGCTGACAGGCACTTTGTGGTTTCTCCAGCTCCCTGAAAACCCGCAGAAAACGAAGCGGCTCGGCTCACCTGCTGTGCGTCGCTGTCTCCCATCCGACGAGAGTGAGGCATCGGGAGGGAACCCGGGGCGTGGGGATGTGGAGATGAAGAGGGGACGGGAGGCAAAGTCGCAGTCCTTGCGTCATCTGAGAAAATTTGCAGATTAATACAACAGCTTGGTGCTCTGAGCCCCCCCACCCTCCACCTCACCCTGCATCACTCTCCTCCTCCCCCTCTGTTCGTCTCACTCCTTTTTCCACTTTGTTCCTGCACGTTTTGAAGGATGCACTTCATTTTTGAGCTGCAGCCGATGAACAGACTTACTTCTTCCAGTAATTAAGAAGAACAAGTTTCATGCAATAAACCCTAAAAACAGTCATGTGAGGGGGGTCAAGAATGCCCTCCCCTCCACAGGGGGGCGCCATGACTCTTCATCGACAGGCTAAAGCGCACAGTAGCTTGAGTTTGAGGTGCACCCTGACAGATATCAGTGTCAGTCATGAGGCCTCGAAGAGCTGGCATCTCGAAGGCGGAGCCACCACATTCTCCACATACATTTTTTTTTTTTTTTTTTACTGTGATGCTTCAGGATTGGAGGTGAATGAGCACTTAAAGGTGGGAAATTTAAAGTCGTCATAAAAAGAGAAAAAGTGTCGTAAAGACTTGAGGCCTCGGGGCTGAACGGGCCCAGTGACAGGCTGCAATTAATTTATGAGCAAAACGTCTCAACTGTCAAACATGAGGCCGTAAAAGACACGGCTGACACCGATGAGAAAACACCGCTCGGCATGAAACGCTCTCTTCCTTGCTGGCAAGGCAGATACATGAAACTCAAGCTGATGAACACAAAGCTCTCACACTAATGACAGCAGGACTTTAAAACAGGAAACTGAAATCACCTACTTTGTTAAAATAAGCCCCAAAATAACTAGGATTTTAAAACTGTTTTCTAAGCTGCAACCTGTTTAATAACTATAATTTAAAATGCAATTTACCAAGTATTTGAAAAAGATGTTCGGAATGTCAGGAATTCACTTGAGAACAAACTTCATAGTTTCATTTACACAGAAAAACAGCAGCGTCACACAAAATAACCACTGACAAAAGAAACAACATGTATGTAAGGTCACAGTTTTTAATGCTGATTACCTACTATTATGACGTCTACAATGGGCAAATTTACAACAAAACCCTTTAGATTTCAGACCTATGTAAACAAGGATTCCAACATGGACTTCCTGCGCTGGCAGTCTGGCGGGAGGTCCCCCCGGACTGACAGATGGAGAGGGGCTAAATGGGAACAGGGACTCGTACAACTGGAGCGGTGCCTCTATTGTGCAGTAGGTGCTCTGTAAGTCTATCCTCTACTAATTGCCAGAGCAGTTCAAACACAAAGTCTGCCTCTGAAATCCAACCCTGCGCTTGTTGTACAGTGGGTAAAGTTTACAATGTGTAACAGTTTGGCCTCTGGCGAAAAAAAAGGGACAAAAAAACAGGGATTATGGCAGAAAGTTCACAGGAAGTGTGAGGACAAAACTGTAAATAGATGGTTCATTATTTAGGCTGCAGGTCTGATGCAGTTTGGAGAGACGGTGAATGAAAGTGAAGCCGCCGTAGGTGGACCGAGGCCTGAAAGGAGACACTGAGGAGGGACAGATAAGGAGACCGGGAGGAGTGGTTGAGAGGTAATGCGGGGAGGGAAAGAGCGCCGGGACAGAAGAGGAAACATGGGCTGGAATATGTAAACACGAGCGGCGGAGTGTGCAGACGTTTCATAAAAGTGACACTTCAACCAAACTAGAGCTGCCACAAACAATCATTTTAATAGTCGACTAATCACTGATTATTTTTTTCAGTTAGTCAACCGGTCGGGTCATGTGCAAACTGGATGTAAAGCACACATTTTAACCATCATTAGCTTTAAACTAACTAAAAACTAGATACCTGGGACAATGCTAGTGTGAATGCTGTAAGCTGAATTTGGCCGCTGAACAAGCTAGTGCTGATAGCTGAAGATGCTGAAATTGACAGCTGAAAGTTGATAGCTAAAACTACTGAAGCTGATGGCTGAAATCACTGAGGCTAATAGCAAGCTAAAATATTAGTTAAATGCCAAATTAGCCTAAAAAAAGGAAAAAAGCCTAAATTAGCCAAAACAGCTGTTATGCAGCTGAAATATTAGCTAAACTTCAAAATATCCTCAAAAACTGAAGAAAAAAAAATCAGCCAGAATAGCTAGCATGCAGCTGAAATATTAGCTAAACTCTAAAATAGCCTTAAAAATTGAAGAGTGTAAATTAGCCATAACAGCTAGCATGCAGCTGAAATATTAGCTAAACTCTAAAATAGCCTTAAAAATTGAAGAGTGTAAATTAGCCATAACAGCTAGCATGAAGCTGAAATATTAGTTAAACTCCAAAACAGCATAAAAAAGCGTAATAAATGCCAAAGTACTCCAAAAAGCTAGCAGAATGCTATTATAACTTTCAAGTATACTACACTCTGACCCCATATAATATGAAGTAAGGACTAATCGACTATTAAATTAGTCGTTGAATATTTTAATAGTCGATTAGTCGACTAATCTTGGTAGTCCTAAACCAAACTCAGATGTCAGAGCTGCACACACGCCTCCCAAAACGGAGTATTCCAAACTTCAAGATCCTACTAGAAAGCCTTTTGGGTGCTTGTGTTGTTGCATGTGTGCAGTCTCATCAGTGTGTTTCCCACTGACAGTTAGTAAGCTGTTAAATTTCACTGCAGGCCTCCTGCTTCTGCTCACACCAGCACCTGTGCCAAACATGTCTGAGGATGAGTGGGACGGCAGAGGAAGCGCCACAGATAGAACCGAGGGCCAGACAGACAGACAGCGAGGCAAAGCGACAGGAGTCCCGACCCCCTCCGCCCCCCAACATGTGGCTTTACCTTTGACCCTTTCCCTCTTCGCCACCAAGGCTGGCGACCAGGGCATTTCCAGGAGGGTCTGGCTAATTGGGTCAGATTGCGTAGAGAGGATCATTACTCCTGAAATTGGAAACACATGCCGCTTCACCTCAGTGTGTGTGTGCTGATGGTGACCTCACGACTTTCACTGGAGAGACTTTTATTTTAGATGAAGCACTGGATATTTATGATGGAACGTGTTGAAGAATCACAACAAACTAAGGAGGCTGAGATGTAAAGATAAAAGAAAAAAACTAAGAAGTGGAAGGTTTGGAGTCGGTGGCTTTGCAACAGACGGACTGTCAGCTTCACCTCCACAGCTCGGCTATTTGAAATAATTGCCATAATAGCTGCCATCGAATTACACTCAGACCTGAGCTGGAAATGAAGGATGTCCAGTGCCCAGGCAGTGAGTGGATGGGTGGTGGTGCTCTGATTTCATCAGAGAGGTGGATGGGAACAAAAGTGACATCTGGAAACTCCAAAATGCTTGTTTAAGGAAGTTAGTTATTTGAAACCAGCGTTGCATCAATTCTTTAGTGGAACAAGAACCAGCAGAAGCCATGAAAGCCAAACGGTAGACCTTTAAATGGCTATGAAATGTTTAAGGAAATTCCCTTAATTATGAAATGAACTGGATTACATTTGTGTGTCTGAGTTAAACTTTAGAGACCCCCTCTGATGAAAATCATGTTTTTGAGTTTTTAACATGCATGTGTGGCATTTTTCCTATAAAAGAGAACAAATCATTCAGTTTTTGCATTTCTGAGTATTTCTCCCTTTAAATTGCTGTCAATCAAACTGTCACAGACAGTTTTTATGAGAATTTATGAATCTTCTTTATGTCACAACATGCACTAAACCCTCATCTGTTCCTAGTGTCTAGTTCAGGTTCTGGAGAAGAGAAGATGGTATCTTCACATTGACTGCAGTCAAATGAGCCGCCGTTCACATTTCTGTGGTCAAATCAGCATCACTGGATTTTTGGTGTGAGTTTCATCCAATACTTACGGTAGCAGGACTGAGAACGCTGGAAAATCTCCACCAGACTCCACGGAGCTTCTTGATGTGACCACGGAAATGTGAACGGCGGCTCATTTGACCGCAGTTGGAAAGGATTGTAAATCAATGAAAGAGCATTTTGATGTTAGCTTTGATTATTTTATCAAGAACTCTGAGAAACCAATGATTGAATGTATTGATCACAGTCAATAAACATTGGAGAATTAGCTAAAAGAGTCTTTGGTGAACTGGAAGGAGAAAGAATCAGGATTTTGGAGGAAGTTCTGTCCATGAAGATCTTCACTTCCTCGTCCCAGCTGACATCCGGATCAGAACCATACGGCTGGACATTACCCATATTGATGGACATTTTTATGTAGCAGTGGTGAAGATTTATGCTAGCGAGACACAGAACTATAATCAGACAGGGGGGATCAGGGGCGGAGCTCCAAAAGCCATCCCGGCTCAGAGGAGATTTTGGAAACTGAGGCTTCAGATCAACATGAAAAATGGCTTTTTAAGACATTTAAGTTGTGGGATTTAGGTTAAAAACCTCATAATAATAATTAAAAGACTACTGGGAACGTTTTTTTATATATATATAAAAAAAAAGTTGGACTTTAAGAGGGCAGGAGAGGTTGAAGCCTTTTTAACTCTTGACCGTCCACCGCTCCTGTCCACATGTTTTTATTGCTCCTCATCTCCAACTTTCACTGATGCTCCTCGAGGCGGAAATATCTGAGAGCGCGGGACAAGTTCAGGCAGAGCGGGAGATTGAAGAAGTTATGGCGTTTTTGTGGTGGTGCTGATGATAAACTGGAGTGCTTCTGTTATTTTGATGACGGTTGTGAAAGAGTGTGTGTGTGTGTGTGTGTGTGTGTGTGTGTGAGTCGCTGCAATCAGTCAATGAGTGCAGGAACATCAACAATTCCTTCCGTCTGAGGCCATTGACTGCGTTAAATGTCTCCATCCCTGACTGAAGACTGCACTTCAGTCTGTCTGTCTATACAGAAGTGACCCGTTCGGCGGCTTGAAAACCCCTTTTCATGATCCCCGTCTCTTTCTGCGTCTCCTCTCCGGTCCCTATCTCTCCCATCCCCAAACTCTTTCATGAGCAGTCTCTCAGGGGCAGGGACGTAACACAACCCCGCACCCCATTGTCTCCATTCTTCTCCTTATCCTTTCATCTTTTTAAACATTCAGGGGGAAAGGGTTTTGGTGAGATGGAAACCACTACTTGGTAAAGGAAAGAAAGAGATAGCATGTGAGAGAGTGATAGAGAAACAGGGTAGGCGGCAGCAGGGGGAGGCAGAAACTCCCCCCCTCTTTGCTCATCCGCCAGTTTATAACTCTCCTTTTCAACAAGACCATTCAAGGTGGGGAGGCTCAGTGGATGTGCTATTCTTGCGGGTCAATAGCATTGAACCCTCGCTTGGTGTGTGCTGCGCCGAGGACCCGGTGAACTGTGTGCCGCCCTGTGTGTCCTCCATTTACCTTTCGTCTGTCTCCTTTTGCCGACGCCCCCCCCCCCCCCAAAAAGACCAGTCTGAAGTGTCTGCTTTTATTAACAGAGACGTCTCTGAATGCAGACGCTTTTCAGCAACTTTGCAGCATTTAATCATAAACACGGACAACGGAATTTAATCAGAACGGGTTCAGAATCGGGTTTAAGGTTAACGCTCATTTTGGTCACAAATAAACAGTCATATGAGCAAAAACGACAACAGGATCAGACGCTGCAATATGAAAAACATTCAATCTGCATTAAAAACAATACAGAACAAATTATATTTTTTTTAAAAAAAGGATGCTAGAATTTAAACATTTAAGGGAAATCCTTTTTGGGGGCTGATAACCACAACAGCTCGTGATTCACACTGATGGTATTTCCGGATGTGTCTGCTGCTCCTCCCTTAGAAAGGAATCCATAGACAAATTCCAGACCAATACAACATTTTAGAGAGATTTAGAACGATTTCAGGTGTTTTTCATTGTGAGGAACTATATTTCTGTGAGAAGTTTTAAATTAAACCCTTTAAAAGTCAAGAAAGCAATGAGAAATCAACACATGTGTAGTAAAATATACATTTAAATGCAATTCTGCTATATATAATAACCTAAATTAATAATAGAGCTGTTTGCAGGAAAATACACATTAGTAAACAATTTTAAGGTGGTAAATTTCAAACCTTCAAGGCATTACAATATTTTTTATTTACAAAAAAATCTCACTTTTGTATATTAGTGGTTAAAACTCTAATATTTACATATAAAAATGCCTAAAAGTATTTAAATTGAAAAATTAAGGGATTATTCGCCAAGGGGCCAATGGATTTTAAATGAGGGGGCCAACGCTGAGTCTCCAGGTCAGTAAATTCTGTCGCTGTTTTCAGATTCATCACAGCCAAGAAAATCTGCCAGACAGGAAGCAATCCAGATCTGGCATTGGAACTGAAAGTTACATCCTGAGGTCTGATTGTGCCAAAAGGGATCATGTTGCATTTCTCTGAGGCTGCAGATGAAGAAAACCTTGAAGAATTTCACCATCCGGGTTAACCTTTAAACTGGTAACGGAGGCAATTATTTAACACATTTACCATGAAAAACAAGTACATTTACTATTTAATTATATATTTTTTGTAAATTTCAAGTTTTGACAAGCACAAGGAGATAATTGGAGACAAGCAAATGTTTGTCCCCACATTAATTTCTGTTTTGCTAGCGGTACATTTAAGCTAATTCCGCGAACAAAACGAAAAGTTGTCGTTTTAAGCTAAAGTATGTTTTCGAAATGAAATTGTTTTTTGTTAGGCGACTATTCATACTTTTAATTGAAGTTGTGTCTCCATCTGCAACTTACTAACCTCGCCTCGTTTCTGCGATTCCTGGGAGAGTAGCAGGCGACGTCAAATCACCGAAACTTCTCGAAACCAGCCACCGGAAGTAACAAGTATCACCTTTGAAAATAAAAGTCTTGTGACAGTTTTGAAGCCTCGTCACCACCGAAATATTTAAATTGTGTTTTATTTTGAAAGCAAAAACCAGAAGTTGTGTTTTCAACGGATGAAAACTTTATTGAAGACACCAGTCTGACTTTACGCGTTTCAGACGGCGTTAGGCTCATTTGGACAAACTTCGGCGCTGCGCTCGCGCACGTTTTCTCTGACACAGTCTGTCGTGCGTGTCTCATAGGACTACCGACCTTCTAAGAACTGCATACCTAATCACATTTTTCTGAATAAGTTTTTGGTTTATTCTAGTCAGTGGAAGTTACAGTGGAAGCGCTCCGGGAACTTGTTGGCAACTTTTTTTTTTTTTTTTTCCAACCCAAAGCCCGGCCGATTCTGGTGCCAAACCCGCGGACTGTTACACGGAAGAAAATGGCAGCGATTACTTTCGATGCTACAAAGTGAAAAAAAGGTGTTTGATTATTTTTTTTTACCAGTTGAGGAACTGGCGACAGGACTCCATAATCAATGTGGTGTCAGCTGGAAGGACGCGGGGTCCGGATCTCACCTAAACGGTAGGGCTTAAAACCATTTTACGCAGGCCTCAAACTGTGCACACCACCTAACATTTGTCTGTTTTCTCTTTAAATTGTCACAAAAGCAAAAGTATGGAACCACTGAGCCACTCAGGCGGTAACAGATGTTAGTTTTTAAACGCGCGCAACTTTTGCGTAAACATAATTAGGTCTATTTATGAACCGCCTTCACCCTGGAACTGCAGTTGAGTCACATTTTGTTTATTCAATAGATCTATGAAAAATGAAAGGAGTTTCCTGATTAATTGAAAGTTTTCCTTGGCAAATCCCCCTGGTTCAAGTTTTTTTTATTGTTTTCTTTGGCACAACTGTGGTGAGGTGGAAGCCACTGAGTTCACCCGCAGGTAGATCCCACGCGTTGAAGAGATCTCCAGCTGATACTGCGTGCGTATGCGGGCGCTGTGGGAGTAAAAAAGCATCTTTTTTGCGTTTAAGAGGCGCAGAAATGCGCAGGGACTCGTCGGCTCCTCACATTGTTCCAAATCTGGCTGAAAATAATGTTTGCGCACGAGTGGAACGGCATGGCCATCGTGCGCGCGCTCTGAGAGGAAGACAAACATTTACCTGCCTCTTTTTTTCTGCCATGTAGCCTGCAGAGTTTTCAGGAAAACTTCCTCCCGTCCACTAAGCCTGCGGACAAGTCACAGCTTCAAAGAAACGGGATTAAGAGGGCTGCATTCTTAACACCAACAGAATGCATCATCTCTGTCAGATTGATGGACTGATATTAGCCACACATGGAGGAGAGGATTACCTTAATTACTCTGTAAACAGGTCAATAGCACAGTAGCCACAGCCAGGTGTGGAGCTGCTTTATGGCATCATTCTCCCGAGGGGGTTGCAGCCGTAATCCTCTATTTTTTACCCTTTATTTCACACCACTCAAGTTAAGTCTTGAATAATGACTCGATTTTTATCCATCTTGTTGAGTTAAAGTTGAGCAAAAGAGGTCAGTTTAAAAAAAAATCAGTTTTCCTGATAATAGACATTCAGGGAATGCAGCGGGAACATTGTTTAGCAGTTTTGAAACAAGTTGCAACTCCACATTTCTTCTGCTTCCCAGCCATCTGAGCCATCGAACATGCTGTCAACTGTGCTAAATAAAACACAGGATCACTGCGGTTCATGGAGGCCTCCCGCTGACTATCAGCAGCTTTGGATTTACCTCCCTTTTCCCCCCTATAATTTGGACGAGAGCTGAGATTAGGATTAAAAACAACCTGTTACAGGTTTTACTTTTCAGGGACTGCGAGAGCTTGGGTGCGATCCAGAGCGCGGGAGCACGCCGTGGGCCTCACCGAGCCTCGCAGGCAAATGATGCGTGTCACTGTAGCAAATGGAGCATGGCGCTGAAGTGTTTTTCAAAGACGCCACTCACTTTAGAGTCCAAAAGAGGGAAGTTTTTCCATGACACTTACAGTTACACAATTCCTCCCTGCTCATTCGGACTGTCACTCACCTACAATTTGCACAACTGTCTACCTATAGGAGCAATTTACCATGAAGATTGATTCACCACGCTTTAATGACACCAAACGCTTGGCAGGCTCTGCACGTTTACTTGTAGCGAGAAACAAACATAGCGGCGTACGCTTTGATGTGATTTATTGTATGTTTGGAAAAGGTGCCTTGAGCAGAGGTGACTGCATGAGTGATGCGTCGACCAAACCTTGTTGCTCCCCGCCAGCTGCATTGTGTCAGGGGTGTGGCCCCCGCAGAGCTCAGGTCCCGTCAGCGAGGGGATTTTTGTTCGCTGATAGCCACCGATGAGGCATCTGCTCAGTCACCCTCTCACGCCCGCCGAAGCAAACACAAACATGACACCACCAAACAAACAACTACCTGTTAACACTTTTTCTTTTTTTGCACTACATCGTCTTCGAAAGGCTCGGCTTTTACGTTTCTCCGTTCGACGCGCGCCCTCTCTACCTGCTGTAAGGACGCGTGACTGGAATATTTACCTTGTGAGTCACAGAGCAGCCCCACAGCGAAATCCAACATGATTCATCCCTGCACGCCTCATTACCCGTAGTTTTGGGCACGCAACGTCAGAGATGATGAAAATGATCCACCTGAGAAGTCCTCTAAATGACAGGAAATGTTTATGTTTTTGTGTTTATCCGCACCTCTCCATTCATCCTCGCACAAAAGGGAAGAAGAAAAACGTGACTCGTGGTGTTAGTCATTCTCCATGCACGACTGAATAGTTTAGAATCTGTGATTTACATCATCATTTGATCATAAAGACCCATTTTTATGCAGTTTTCGGTTCTTTGTGGGGCAGTTAAAAATAACTTTTTGTCACTTATTATTATTATTTTAAAGAAAGTAGCAATGATGCTTCTGTAATTACAGGCAGCTGCAGGTTCAGCTACTGCAGCCAAACACGTCCATAACTGGAAGAGTAACAGAGCAGTCATTAGCTTTCTGAGGGAAAACGGCTTTCACCTCCGGGCATGATCTACTAAAACACCTGAGCATGCCTTTCTGCAGTCAGAATATTTTCACCGTGGAAAACAAAGCTGCAGATTTGAAGCGTTGGTGGCATATTTTTTGTTTTTTGGGTTGACCTGCATGTTCTGGGTCAGGTGGCACATGTGGCTCTTTTATCTCTCCGTGGTGGCTCCCTCGCCAAACGTAAAATAAGTCATGGAGCTGCTGACTCAGCCATGTCTGCAGCTCCCTGCTAACGTCTGCCTAAACAAAACTACCTAAAGAAAACAAATAAACAAAGCCCACAAACTAAGACTACCAACTCCAAACTAAAATAACTAAACCCAGCAGTGTAAGACTGCTGAGGACTAAAAAGAACAAAATCAAAAATGAAATAGCAAATTTTTAAAGTAAGGATTACTTAATTAGCATTTATTACATTTAGATTAGTCACATTTATAAACACAAATTATAAACTATGTAGGTTTTTGCATCCCTGTTGATCTGAAGACGTTCTGTTTGCTCAATGGTACCTCCAGAATGAAAAGATTGTATATGCAAAGCAACTTTGGTAAAAAGTTTGATCTTTTATTAGTTAAAAACACATTTTATCTTGTGCTGCACAGCAGTCGTTAATAACTGTACTGAGATCCTGTTTGGCACAGAGAATCTTTTATTTTGAAAACTCATTTTGAGAGATGCTAGGTTATATTTTTGTTTTTGTTTGTGCCAAACATAGCCATAATTCATATTTATCATTAACAAAAAGAAGGTCATGAATAAAAATCTAAATTTCTTAAAGGCTAAATTAAGAAAATGCGGCTTCTTCTAGGTGTTCATCATGAGCCCAAATGGCTCTTTTACTGTTAAAGGTTGCCGACCCCTGTTCTGGGTCATCCCGGTGTGTTTGGAGGTCAGATCCTCAGAAGTCCGACTCACTGCTGAAGCGCACACACACAGAAACGGGCCGGCCTGACTGTACTCGGTGCCATTTTTCCACGATCTCTGCCAGAGCTGTAAAGCCATACCTCAGCAGTTAAAGCTGCAGCCATAAAGCTGCAGGTCCCCAGTAAAACCGCTCATTTTATGTTCCAATTGGGGTTCTTTATTTTACTATAAAACCCACAGGTTACATTGTCTAAAGTTAACGTTCTCTCCCCCTCCTCTGTGTCTGCTCTTTTACTGTCAGCTGAAACGTCCTGGGAGTGATGCACTGGCTTCCCCTGGTTGCCATGGTGATTGCCTCGGCCCTGCCCTTTCCTCACAACCCCGTGTCCACGATTGCTACCGCGACTGTGCAGACTGGGTCTGACAGCAGCAGAGAGCAGCATCTCCACCCAGACGCCCGACTCGCCGCCCCGCCGGTGGACTCCAGCCTCGGGGGAAATGCCTCGCAAACGGACTACAGCCGGCGCGGCAGCGACGACTTCCTTCGCGGGGGTTCCTCCGCGTTCAAAGGGGGAAACGAAGCGCCGCACGGATCGCAGAGTGATAATAAAAGAACAATCAGTCTGGACGGGAACGAGGACACATCAGATCGTTCTCTAACAGGGGAGTCCGTCAGCAGCAGACCTGATGTCTCCGTTTCTCAGGACTTTTCTAACAGCTACCATCTTAAGGATTCTACAGTCACACCGTTGGAGGTTTCCACAGTGAAAATGCATGACGTTGTCAGTCCTGCTACCACGCTACAGGGTCAAAATGGACCAGAAACGACCGCTCCGCTGAGGAGCGGGAGCCAGCACACGCCGAGGACCAGGACAGGTTCAGCCGAGGAGAGCATACCTCTGGACAGCTTTCTGGACGGGGACGAGATGTTCCTGTACGCACACCCACGGGTTCTGTTCTCGCCCTCCGCGTTACCCCCAGAAGACCCCCCCCTTCTGCTGATGCTGGAGAACGACCTGATGAAGGACGACGGGGAGGCGGAGGAGCAGGAGGAGGACATGGACGCACGCTTCGAGGGTCACGGCGACCGTGCCATCGAGAGGAGCTCGAATTCGACCGACGACTCCCGGCCGGTCAGGAGGGACAAGCGCTCAGACGTTACGAAACAGCGGACTCGGGAAACGTCGGTGTGCCAATCGGAAAGCATCTGGATCACGGATAAGCGGACCGCCATCGACCATAAAGGAAACAACGTCACCATCCTGCAGGAAGTTCAGACGCAGGCCGGGCCTATCAAACAGTACTTCTACGAGACGCGCTGCAGCCAGGGAGAGCGGCGGGGCAGGGACGAGGGCGGGGCGAGCGCGTCGAGCAGCACGGCCCGGAGAGGCTGCCTGGGCGTGGATAAGAGGCACTGGAACAGCCAGTGCATATCCAAGCAGACGTACGTCCGCGCTCTCACCCGGGACGACAAAAACGGGACCGGGTGGCGGTGGATTCGGATAGACTCGTCCTGCGTGTGCGTGCTGGTGTCCAGGACAAACCAGGCCAGGCACGTCTGGTCAAAGAAGGGGCGGGGCTGAGCGTTTTTTCACGTCTTGGATTCTCCAAAAAACATTTTTTTAGCAAAAAAACAAGGCAACCTCAATACAAAATCTTAGGGAAATGTGTTTTATAGATTTTAAGATGTTTTTGTATAACTTATTTTTGATTAGTATGTAAGCATGTGTACGTCTTTGACATTAATATATTCCTTTATATTTGTGTACAATATGAAAGCAGTATACCTACATGTAAGAAGCTATGTATATCCGCATGTATTTATAGAAGACTTCTTCATGCAGTAGTCGCTCTCTCCTAATGATTACTCCAGCCTCTGAGCTGCTCGGGTTACAAAAGCATGGAGCGCCACCTATTGAGGCTCCTCTTTACTGCTCCGGTCCCTGTGAATAAAAGATGGAAAATGGTTTTTACCGAAATGCTGCAGCAACCCGAGCAAACTTCCATCTGTCGGGCTCGTGTTAATCATGTGAAGCCGCCCGGCCTGACAAACGTGGTAATAAAGTATCTTTGTACTCAGCTTCTGCACGTTCATGCAGACTTTACTTCATCAAAACGTAAAGATATTCCCTTTTTAAAATCACTGAACAGAAACGATTATCAGCACCTGGATCCCTTTATTATCATTGTTTTTTTCTTCATTGTACATCACCATAAGTATTCTTTATTTTTTTTTTTTTCTCCAGATGATATTTTCAACTCACGATCACTTGAGTCATGGAAATCTGTTTAAATCGTTGCACAATTTGTTCTCAAAAATGTACACATACGGGAGCGATATCTGAATCAATGCTTCATGATTACCTTTTGAAATGAAGTCAAGAACACGTACGTACATTTATCCAATACATACCTGAAGAAAATAAATAGTTATCGTAAAAAATAAAAAATACAACTGAAAAAAATACACACATTTTACAAATTGATCCCCAGGCTTCCCCCCCTTGTAAGTTTATCATACAGTTATATAATTTTTCTTTTTTGTTTTGTTTTTTTAAAACAACACCTCATCTTCACTACCAAAAAAAGAAAAGTTTTAGGTCATAGTCGTTATTTGACATGCATCGTAAACACAAAGGCTAAAGGTTTTGTTTCCTGGGCTTCCTCGGGCCTCCTCCTCCTCCTCCTCCTCCTCCTCCTCCTGCTGCTCCTTCTCCATCTCCTCAGAAAGCTTTTCATTCCTGTTATGGCTTGTGTGTTCAATAAAATGTCCGGCTTTTGTCTTTCCCATTTTACTTTTTGGATTGTTTTCCTCCTTGTAAACTGCTGTTTGGTCTCTCCATCAGCTCTGCCTTTACCCAAATCCTCTTCATGAGAAAAGCGTGGATTTATTCACACAAGCGTTTCTAAGATCTGTAATAAAGTGCCGTCCGTTCGTGAGTTAAGTACTTCTGAAAAACATTAGGTTCTCGTTTCAGACCAAAGGGTTAACCTTTTTAAGACGAGTTAGTTTCCAGTGACTGAAGGGTTTCCTGCCACCTAGTTAGTGTCTCTGCGGGCCGCCTCGTCCCATCCCTCCCTGAAGCTTTCATCTCCGTAATCCAAAAAAAGATCACTCGGGTGCTAACGGATACGCCTGAGGAGGGTCCACGGACTGTATATGAGAACAGGACTGGCTCTGCCCCCCCCGGTGTTCCAAACAGGAAGTACCTGGCGGCTCCAAGACGCCAAAATCCTCAAGAGAAAAAATAAATATGGCGCTCGAAAATAAAAAGCCAGAAGCCCCTCCCCCTGCCGAAGTCAGCTGCAAAACAGGAAGTCCTAAACCGGAACCCCGTTTTAAGGTTTCAACCTTTTTTCTCTTTGATTAACCCTAACTGGTTGTGTGATCAGCTGATTCACAGAGCAAAAACGACACTTTGTTGGCAATGAGATGATTCACAGAGAAAAAAACGCCATTCCGTCGGCTCTAATCAGCTGATTCACAGGGGAAAAAGCAACATTTTATCAGCGATCAGCTGATTCACAAAGAAAAAAACTGCATTTTCTCTGCTCTGATCAGCTGATTCACCGAGAGAAAACTGCATTTCGTCTGCTTTTTCTCCTGAGGTAAACAGATGTACTTAATATTGACTTGAAAGAAATAAAAAGATAAACGTTCTCTGTCCCGTTTGAAGCTCATCTTCACACTAAACTGCTAGACAGTTACAGCTTATTCACATTTAAAAAGCTGATAGTTCTGAAAAAAAAAATTTAATATAATTTTTGAAAGGATTTCATAAAGTTTAGGAAAAATCCGCTTACGTAACCGCCTTAAGTTGCTAAATTTTCTATTGGCCTCTCAAAATCCTACTGACTTCTAGAGAGAAATGAACAGATGTGACTCAGGTTATAGACGGACCAATCAGATGGCTCGGTGAAAGCATGTCAACCCCCATGTCCAACCTTCCAACAAGCTCACTCCTGATTGATGAGAGTGGTTGCCATAGAAACGGCAACTCAGACCAATCACTGCTTTCTGACATCTGGTATTGGCCGTCTGTGATGTCACACTTGCTCAGTCCAGTTCTCATATACAGTCTATGAGAGGATGTGTTCTGAATCCATTTCTTTCATGGTGACAGGACAACCAAAGCCGACTGACAAAGACTTAATTTCACACTCCCTCTAGCGGTGCTCTTGTCTTTCAATCCTTAAAAATGAAAGATGCTAGTAAGAGACGTCTACTGAGGGTAATAAAATAAGTCCTGCTCTTCCTGACTGACAGGAATCCTGCAGCGACCTTAACCGATTCAGCCCACAGCGGCCGTAAAGGAGAGAAGACGGAGAGAAAACAGCTCTCGACCCTTCCACTGTGAGAATACATTCTTCATGTCACTTTCCCATTTCTTCCTTAGCTTCTGTTATTGCAAAATGGTCGGAGACGTACGTTTATTTTGAAGTTAAAATGGTTATATTAATTGCTTCTTTCTCCACGGATGAGCGAGAAGGTCCGTTTCCTCCCGGTCCGGTCAGCCCCCTGCAGGGAGAGAGCCGGCGTTAGAGGAACCACTGACATCCCAGACTTCAACTCATCAACAAACAAATTCATAAAACAAAGTTCAAAAGAAAGCTGGCTCCATGTGGAAGCCATCAAGCTCCCGAGCAAAACCTCACACCAATTAAGCAGCTTAATTGAAGGTTCTCACCTCAGCCCCTCAACAGGAGTACGTCCTCACTGAGGCGGATTCACCCCGGGCACCAGAGCTGGCTGTTGGAGAGCAGGAGGCGACACAGACACAGGGTGATTATCATAACAGCGCTGACCTTTGTGGAGGCATTACCAAGTGGAAAGTGGGATAACTGTACTTTGAAGAATCTTGTTATTGTCTGCTGCTGCTCGGCTACAGGAAACAACAAATTCCACTGGAACTCCTAATAGTTCAGTAGCATGAAAACGTCTAACTGCTCTGCGCTCGTGAATCCTGTTCTTAATTCTCCTATAAAGCTCCCAGCGCCTGCTAGTAACCTTTTGGCCGAGTTCCTGTCGTGAAAAGCGAAGGAGCAGCTCCGGGGCTTCAGGGAGATACGAGAGGAACGTGGGTGCGCTCACCTTCACTCTGAACTTTTCTTAGGGTCACAGATGGAGTGGAGATGGCTGAGGCACGGAAGTTAGCAGGCAGGGTCTCGGAGGAGTCAGAGGTCACGCCGCGGAGGTCCTTCTCCCGAAACATCTTCCTCCAGGAGGGCGAGCGTGTGAACGTCTTTGCTCCGTCCTGCTAAACAAGAGTGTTTATGTGAGGCAGAACGTGTCTGGACATGCACGGCACACCGACAAACCTAAATGTTTTTTTTAAATAAATGAGCATGCTGACCTCATCGGGTCGTCTCTCCGTTCCCATGGAGATGAGGGAGTTGTACTCTTGCTCCAGGAGCTGTCTGGCCTGCAGCAGGGAGGTGATGAAGACCTTCTAGATTAGTTTGGACTCTGCAGATGACTCACCATCAGAACGCCTGTTATTCTGGCACTCAGGGAACGCTTTCGAAAAGTCGCTTGAATCACCTTCCTCCACATTCTGATGCTCGTTTTGAACTGCTGACGCGTCGCGTCTGAAGACCTGAACGCACTAAAAAGGCTGCAGCCTGACGTATCTGATATAGACACGAGTGCAGAGAATGTGGAGTAAATAGGCTTAATCTCTCGTCTGAAAAGTTTCTGAAGAGCTGAGCATTCACAGCGGACGCAGCAGGCGCGTCAAATCAGCGTCTGCCGTGTCTCTTTTTGACGCGCGTCAAATTGACTTCTTTTAGCCTTGAAAACGTGGAGCAACCGCCAAAGTTGTTATGGAATTTATTTGTTGCCGCATCATGGAAAACACGGATGATGTTGAGCTTGAGTTTATATGTTTTGGAGCAGTAGGCTCAAACTGGGGGGTCATTTCCAGCCCCCAAGTGGATATTTTGCAGCCTCTGCCTTAATATGAAAGTTTAATGTCTACTAAGCAATATCTTCTGCGTGTCCTCGTTTCCTTGATGATAGCTTTGTATTTGCTTTCTGAAGTTTCAGCTTTATGCTTAAAACTTTGGATTTGCTTTTGTCGTTGGATCTGGTTGTCAGAAAAGTCCTTAGCAACAGTTGTCAGGGTCATTAGCTCATCTCTCTTCACAGTCGTCAAAAAAGTCTTTAGCAACAGTTGCTACCATCGTTAGCTCCTGTTGTTTCACAGTGTCGTCAGAAAAGTCCTTAGCAACAGTTGCTAGCATCATTAGCTCCTGTCACTTTACAGTGTCGTCAGAAAAGTCCTTAGCAACAGTTGCTACCATCGTTAGCTCCTGTTGTTTCACAGTGTTGTCAGAAAAGTCTTTAGCAACAGTTGCTAGCGTTGTTAGCTCCTGTCGTTTCACAGTGTTGTCAGAAAAGTCAGTAGCAACAGTTGCTAGCGTTGTTAGCTCCTGTTGTTTCACAGGACACGCAGAATATATATCTTAGTAGTACATAGACATGAACAAATGTTCAATAAAGTTGTTCAGTAGACCAAAAACATATTTTTGGCATAAATGGAACCCCAGCCTCAGCCAGACACTAACGTTTAATGGAATTTCCCATAGGACGGCTAATGCTAACGCTCAGTTAACCTAAACATACATTGCTGACTAGATAAACATCTTTATAAACTCACAGGTATGAATTTTCCAAACTCTTTTAAGGATTTTTTTTAAAGTAACTATTTGTGGTCTGAAACACAGTTTTTTGCTCATACTTTCCTCTCCTTCTGGAATAAGATGTAATGTTATAGCGTGATCACCACCTAGTGGCCAAACTGAGACGTCCTCCAGGAGAAGCAGAACAATGTTTACAATGTTAATGATCTGAACATTTTAGTTAGAACTTCTCCTTTAGAGAATCCATCCATTGTTAATCAAAGAGTTAACGTATGATATTAACAATCTCATTATTTCACAAATACATTATACAGTATGTGAACTGTATTAGATTCATATAAATATATTCATATCATATAGTGCATTATTCATGTATTTCTAAACAAATGTATATAAATGTGTAAACTCAAAATTTAATTTAATTGAAAAATAGAAAAATATTGGAATTGAATCGATTCAGGCTCTTGTGAATCAAAATTATAATTGCGATTGCAACAACGGCCCTCACGGCGGCTCTCCGGGCAGCTAACCGCTGGTGGGCAAGCACATTGATCACCACTGCACCTGCTGTGTCCGGTGTGAATGCACCATTACCGGATCGTTTCTTTAGTTATTTTCTCATTTGTCATGTACTTCTCTTTCATGTACCATCCCTAGAAAGGTTATATCAGGGTTGGGCAAAGTACGGCTATACGCGGCCCGTTAAACTATTTATTCTGGTCCGCCAAACTAGAATAAATTGTACTGATAATGCTTTTTAATGTTTTATTTTCCCAGTAGTCTAACCATAGATGGTGCATTATAAATACACTGACCTTTGTTTAGGTGCAGAAACTTAATAATGTGGTTTTGGAAATGAGATGAGAAAAAAAGTCACAGTTTTGAAATAAAATTTCCAAAATGTTTTGTTTTGAAATATATATCTTATTTTTTAATGTTTTGCCCATATTCCAAGTTTTTTCTTCCTTTTATGAGGTAGAATATCAAAACCTTCAATGCATCTGCTCCTTGTGACAAATTTTAGAACTTTTTGTGGCCCGCCAGAAAAAAGTTTGCCCATCCCTGGGTTAAATAAACAGAAATAATGACTAAAGATGTCAAATATTTGTAATCTACGCTCAGTAACTATTCCTGCTCTGCAATAAA
>NC_050519.1:2684588-2688293 GCF_002922805.2 Oryzias melastigma
TTGTTAGCTCCTGTTGTTTCACAGGACACGCAGAATATATATCTTAGTAGTACATAGACATGAACAAATGTTCAATAAAGTTGTTCAGAAGACCAAAAACATATATTTGGCATAAATGGAACCCCAGCCTCAGCCAGACACTAACGTTTAATGGAATTTCCCATAGGATGGCTAATGCCAACGCTCAGTCAATCTAAACATACATTGCTGACTAGATGAACATCTTTATAAACTCACAGGTATGAATTTTCCAAACTCTTTTAAGGATTTTTTTGAAAGTAACTATTTGTGGTCTGAAAAACAGTTTTTTGCTCATACTTTCTTCTTCTGGAATAAGATGTACTGTTATAGCGTGATCACCACCTAGTGGCCAAACTGAAACGTCCTCCAGGAGAAGCAGAACAATGTTTACAATGTTAATGATCTGAACATTTTTGTAAGAACTTCTCCTTTAGAGAATCCATCCATTGTTAATCAAAGAGTTAACGTATGATATTGACAATCTCATTATTTCACAAATATATTTTACAGTATGTGAACTGTATCAGATTCATATAAATATATTCATATCATATAGTACATTATTCATGTATTTCTAAACAAATGTATATAAATGTGCACATTGATCACCACTGCGCCTGCTGTGTCCGGTGTGAATGCACCATTACCGGATCGTTTCTTTAGTTATTTTCTCATTTGTCATGTACTTCTCTTTCATGTACCATCCCTAGAAAGGTTATATCAGGGTTGGGCAAAGTACGGCTATACGCGGCCCGTTAAACTATTTATTCTGGTCCGCCAAACTAGAATAAATTGTACTGATAATGCTTTTTAATGTTTTATTTTCCCAGTAGTCTAACCATAGATGGTGCATTATAAATACACTGACCTTTGTTTAGGTGCAGAAACTTAATAATGTGGTTTTGGAAATGAGATGAGAAAAAAAGTCACAGTTTTGAAATAAAATTTCCAAAATGTTTTGTTTTGAAATATATATCTTAATTTTTAATGTTTTGCCCATATTCCAAGTTTTTTCTTTTTTATGAGGTAGAATATCAAAACCTTCAATGCATCTGCTCCTTGTGACAAATTTTAGAACTTTTTGTGGCCCGCTAGAAAAAAGTTTGCCCATCCCTGGGTTAAGTAAACAGAAATAATGACTAAAGATGTCAAATATTTGTAATCTACGCTCAGTAACTACTCCTGCTCTGCAATAAATGGTTCTCAAAATAATAATAATAAAGAGTTCTCCTCAGCGAGACCCGACAGGTCCTCTGTTACCTGTGTGTTCTGATTGGGAATCTGCAGTAGCAGCGCAAGATCTGTGTAGTCAAACGTGTCGTCCAAAGCCAGCAGAGCGCCGTGCACGCCGCTCTCCCGGAGGTTGTCGGCGTACTCCTTCAGCCCGATGCTCTGCACCCAGCACATCACACGCTCATTGGACCAGACCATCACATCTGTGAGGAAGAGGAGGCCGTGAAGAAGGGCAGAAAAACAGCATCTGTCTGCTTTTAGGAGCCGTCTTCGTCCGGAAAGTCTCTCCAGCTCCTGCTTTCCTCTGAAGGGGTTAAACAAACTGAGTGATCAGCACAAATGCTGCTGCTTTGCACACTCAGCACTTGGATGCAGCAATCCAGAATCCACTAATCTGTATAATAATGCTGTGGAGAAGGCTGGAGGTAAATGCACAACACATGTATCCCGAGGCCCTCAGAGGGCGGGGGAGAGATTCAGGTGGGTTTAATGCCTGAAATGAGGTGATGACATTTATTTACTTGTTACCCTCCCAAAGTAGAAAGCTGTGGTTAATAATGTCAGCGAGGAACAAAGAGGGAAGAAACCGCATGTCATGGGTGGTCCAAATATTTTCAAGACGTGTGGAAAAAATGCAGAAATTACTAATTTTATTTGCTGCTATTTTCATTTTTAAGCTTACTTTAACAAGGAAATAATAATTTATTGTTTACAGCCCTGGAATTAAAATCCAACTGAAACAGATTTAGACTAGATATTTAGCATTAATGCAAGTGTGAATGCTGTAAGATGAATATAGCTGCTGAAAATGTCTGAAAGCGGAAAATACTGAAACTGATAGATGAAAATGATGATGAAACCTTGCTAAAACATTAGCTAAAAGCCAAATTTGCCACAAAAAAAAATGGAAAAATGCATAATTTATCCAAAACAGCTAGCATAATGCTAACATATTAACTAAACTCCAAGTTTGTCCAAAGAAAACAGCTAGCATAATGCTAAAATATTAGCCCAACTACAAATTAGACTAAAAAACTGGAAAAAATGTCTCAATTAGCTAAAAACAGCTGGCATAATTCTAATATATTAACTAAACTCCAAGTTTGCCCAAAGATAAAAGCTAGCATAATGCTAAAATATTAGTACAACAACAAATTAGCCTAAAAAACTGGAAAAAATGTTTAAATTAGCCAAAAACAGCTAGCATAATGCTAAAATATTAACCAAACTCCAAATTTAACAAAAGTAAATAGCTAGCATAATGCTAAAATATTATCAAAACTACAAATTAACCTAAAAACTGGAAAAAAATGTCAAATTTATCCAAAAAACAGCTAGCATAATGGTAATATATTAACTAAACACCAAGTTTGAATATATTAACTAAACTCCAAGTTTGACCAAATAAAAAAGCTAGCATAATGCTAAAATATTAGTACAACAACAAATTAGCCTAAAAAACTGGAAAAAATGTTTAAATTAGCCAAAAACAGCAAGCATAATGCTAACATTTTGACTAAATTCCTTATTAACCTAAAGAAAACAGCTAGCATAATGTTAAAATATTAACACAACTACTAATTAGCCTAAAAAATTGAAAATATTTCTAAATTAGCCAAAAAAACAGCTAGCGTAATGCTAACATACTAACCAAACTCCAAATTTGCCAAAAGAAAACACATAGCATAATGCTAAAATATTATCTAAACTACAAATTAGCCTAAACAACAGGAAAAAATGTCTAAATTAGCCAAAAAAACAGCTAGCATAATGCTAACATATTAATTAAACTCCAGGTTTGACTAAAGAAAACAGCTAGAATAATGCTAAAATGTTAACACAATTTGAAATTAGCCTAAAAACTGGAAAAATGTCTAAATTTGCCAAAAACACCTAGCATAATGCTAAAATTTTAACTAAACTCCAAATTTGTCCAAATAAAACTGCTAGCATAATGCTAAAATATTAGCACAACCAAAAATTAGCCTTGAAAAAAATTGAAAAAATGTCTAAATTAGCCAAAAACAGCTAGCAGGTAACAGAAGCTAATGCCAAATTACCCTAAAAAACACAGTAGTTGTGAGCAATTTCTTATTCATTTCCTATGGGGCATATATTGCTCAATATTTCAAAAATTATAAAGTTTATAAATACCAAAAGTACAAGCAGTAATGTCCTGAACCAACTGAACGTTTTGATACCAAGTTTTCTGAAATTG
Organism: Oryzias melastigma; assembly: GCF_002922805.2. Taxonomy (NCBI): domain Eukaryota; kingdom Metazoa; phylum Chordata; class Actinopteri; order Beloniformes; family Adrianichthyidae; genus Oryzias; species Oryzias melastigma. The sequence continues at coordinate 2,688,061 of NC_050519.1, forward strand.
TAGAAAGAGTGTTTACATGCCAAAAAACGTACAGAAAGGAGCAGGAGAATCACTGAATTCACACAATAAAATTAACCTCAAATTTTAATATTGTCTTTAAATAATTTATACCCTAAAAGGATGGAAAAGGAGGATTTATGAAGCATTTTCCTGTCCAAGGAGATGCTCACATGAACACCAAAAAAGGGGAAACTTCTATTACCACACATTGCAATACAAAGGTTTTTTATTTT
>NC_050519.1:2688429-2691707 GCF_002922805.2 Oryzias melastigma
GCTCACATGAACACCAAAAAGGGGAAACCTCTATTACCACACATTGCAATACAAAGGTTTTTTATTTTTATTTCAAATTCAGCAAAAACGTGTTAGGATCTGCAGAAAAGTCAGGGCTCAGTCTAAGAAAATAACTTTTGTTGTGCAGTTTGGTTTATCTTGCTGAACCTAAAACTACATGATGGTTCTCTTAATTTTACATTTTCATGTACAGCCTTTTAAAGTTCAATCTAATCATTTTTCATCTTATTTCAATGCGTTTCCAATTGCATTTTATTCATAATTAAGCCGTTTTTAGCCAAAATCCACATACTTGTGCTGTTTTTGTGACATAGTTTCTGCAGAGCAACAGGATTTTACAAGAAATTTGCCTTTCCTTTGCTGAGAACTCGGAACTTGTGTCCTCCAAGGGAATTTTCTGTCACATCTACGATCTTTTTTCAACACATTTTTTCCGTCTGCTCCTGATTCATAATGATTTGAATAAAGAAATATTCAGAAATGCAATTTTAAGATTAATTTTCTTAATATTTATCCTCCATTATGAGAAAAATGCCACAAGAACATGTTGAAAACACCTAAAACATGATTTTTATCCAATTAGGTCTGAGAGAAATCTCCCCCGAGTCTCCCAATGACATGTTTCTGTTCCTTCCACAGGACCTAGATCGGAGCTCAAAGACGGCTTTAGCGGTTCTGTTCGGGTGCTGGGTCAATATTCTGCATAGATCTAAGACCCAACAAAGCAGCGCCCTCCGTGTTTCACCACAAGGACCGCCCCTCTTATCGTGTTCTGCTTCATTTTTTGTTTCTGTAAACAAAGAGTTGATGTTGACACAAAAGACGCTTTGTGGTTTGTCAAAATGCCTGGTGGCGAATTCCAGCGCGACAGTTTTATGAAGCGCTCTCATCAGCGGTGTCCTCCTAGATCATTTCACATGAACTCATCTTTGGATCAAACTGTAATTTATAACGTTAGCTGACACTGATAAACGTTAGAGTTGAACGTCTCTGAAGGTTGTTTTTGTCCTTTTGCTTCCTGTCATGTGAACCTCAAACGTTTATGTTGAAGCTTTTAGCTTTAACACGTTTGTTTCTAAACTGCTGAGAAAACTGATTACACAAACACCAGTTATGCTAATTAAAGGAAAACTTTAACTTTTATTTGATCACCATCATTTTTGTGCATTTTTCTCTTTAATGATTATGTGGTGCCTGATTTTTATTGGTCAATTTCTTGTAAATAAATCATTTTCTAGGATTTTTTTCAAATATTTCTGACTTTTTATGTAATAATAGCTGTTTATTCTTGTCATTGGTATCACTGTAAATCAGACACTTGAACTCAGTTGTTTTTTTTAACTGTAGTTGGAGCTGTTGTAGCACAGAACATTTAACTTATTAAAGACTTTATCTGTGAAACTGACTTCGTGCCACGTTGGAGCTTGTTGGGATTTAATTTTTCATTCAGTGTTGATACTTCAACTTAAAATTATTGGCAAAAAGAAGAGAAATTTTGATAAGAAAAACAACCAATCACTGTTTTTCTGCAATTCCACCAAAGAACTGAATCAAAGCTACCTTTGTTGGTGCAACAAGAAAACAATTTCTTCAATTATTCCAGTGAGTAAACAATGACACATTTTAGAGTTTTCTTTCAAAGATAAAACTGTCAAATTGATACATTTTTCAAACCTCTGAAGCAAAAACAGGTAAAGAAGTGGAAAAGGTCACCTTTGTTCTGGTGGACGCTCTCTTCTCTCCTCCTTTCCAGCTCCTTGCGATCATAGTTCAGGCGCTTCAGGCACATGATGCCGTAGTGCATGCTGACCCTGCAAAAGGTCAAGCAGGTTCACAGAAGCTGTCTTCACTCACAGCATTGATAAAGAGACTGGTGTTCATCAGATTTGGAGACGGTGTCCTGAAGCCGACCTGTGGAAACTGTCCACCATCTTCAGCTGTCCTCGCAACTCCTTCTTGGTCAGGTGGTCCAGCATTCGGGCATCCACCAGGGACTCCATGAAATAGCTGCGATACTGCGGCAGGCCCAGACTGGGCAGCCATTCGTTGCCCACCCACTCGTGATTCATATCACCATAGGCCAGTATCTGGAAGGGACAAGCCCAGATGATTGTTGCTGATTCATGCTCGGCTTGGCTGGGATCTCAAAGCGCTCATGACTCACTTACAAGCCGTCTCACTACAGATGAAGAAGTGAAAAACACTCAGCACTTTCTGACTCTTTCAAAGCTGCGGCTGATCCTTACCTGATCCCAGCTGAATTCTTTCAGCTCCTGGAAAAGAGACAGAGAGAGGAGGAGGCAGAGAGAGCGAAACGGAGCCGGAGAGGGTGAGGTGGAGGTGGTGAGGGAAGGGGAAGCGGGGTGGACGGAAGGGAAGATGATGGAGGAGAAGCAAATGAGGGAGAAGTAACAGCAGCAGCAGGAAAGGAGGACAAAAGTGAGGAACAGCGTGTTAGTGAACGGGTAATTAGTCGGAAGCAGATCACACTGAAACAGCAAACACGGGGAGAAACGAAGATGCTCAACACTATGACCTGAGCCCACAGAGACACGAGAAACAAGAAAATACAGAGAGAAGAGGAGGAAGGGGAGAGACTCATCATCAACGTGATTTGGAACAGACGAGACAAGCAACATTCTTCAAACGGACAGAGATATTTCAAAATTAAAAGAGGGGAATCTGTCAGACGGGACGGCAGTGCAGCACTCACCGGGGGCTTGGTGGCGGCATTCAGAGACTCCATCTCTGCGTGGGTCATCCACACGTTACTGGTGGACTGCAACAAGAGAGAACGGAAAGTCATCATAGTTTCCCCATCATTTCACTCAAGAAACAACTGTTTTTTCTGGATTTTAACTTAATAGATAAAAACCTGACACAATGATCGAAACTTCTGTGATCCAAACTGAAAGGAAATTCATCTTTTTGAGCCTTTATCCTTCCGGGAATCCTGCAGCTGTGTTTTTCCAGAAGTTTAAATCAGATTTAGAGTGACATATCTTTTTATTTTTTTCTTTGAAAAGCTACTTTTAGCAGTTTAGCTCTAATCCCTGCCGTCACTGTGCAAGCAGTAAAGTAGCTCTTTCAAAAGCTTCTTGCACAAACATGAACATAAACACCAGAGCTGAGTATCGTCGATCATTTGCAGAACAATCGATTCAATTCTGACGTTTTTAGATTATTTCGATCCACTCAATTCAATTCGATTCAATTCAGTTTTGAGTTTGTTTGTTTAGAAATGCATTCACAATCTA
>NC_050519.1:2691913-2702709 GCF_002922805.2 Oryzias melastigma
TTATTTCGATCCACTCAATTCAATTCGATTCAATTCAGTTTTGAGTTTGTTAGTTTGTTTAGAAATGCATTCACAATCTAAATATAATATTTTCATATTAATCTGATACAGTTCACATACTGAACAATGTACTCAAACAAAATTGTTCTGCTTCTCCTGGAGGGAGTTTCAGTTTGGCCACTAGTTGGCGATTGTGCTATAGCATTACACTTTATTCCAGAGAAGAAGAAAGTATTAGGAAAAATGGTTACTCTAGAAAATATTTCTTTAAAAGAGTTTGCAAAATCCATGCCTAATTCATATAAAGATGTTCATCAGCAATGTCTGTTTAGGTCGACCGAGCGTTAGCATTAGCCGTCCTATGGGAAATCCCATTATACGTTAGCATCGTGCTAGCAAACTTTAGCATTGTGTGTTAGATTGATCTCTACTTTTATGGATCGATTATTGATCTTTTAAGCTTAGATTGATTCCGATGGATTAATCGATTTTATCAACCCAGGCCTAAAAACAAGACCTCATTTGCTATTTCTGTTTTGCTTTCAGATCATTTCTGACAAAAGCAGAAAACTTGATTTAAGAAAACATTTATGAAGATTTAAAAATAGCAAGTATCAGTATCTACCAATGTTAGAACATCATCAAATATAATTGTTAGGGATGGGCGATTTATCGGTACCAGTATTGGTGTCAGCTGATATTTACATAAATTGAGTTTATTGGACCCATACTTAAAAAAAAAAAAAAAAAAGTTGTTCTGATTGTTTTCAGATGCACATGGATACTTGTTCCTAATAGATCCTTAGAACTGGGAAGTTTATGTTTACAGTCATCGTTAGTAATTGTTCTGATTTATCGTATATTTTCTATTTGATTGGGATTCATGTTGTTCCTGACAATGATTTACATTTATGTCTGATAGTAAATAGCCACAATGTTTCCAGATTTGAAAGATTTAAAGTAATACTTGTTCCTATGAGACCCTTTGCTGAAAAAGGTCAAGTTTGATATGATTGTAAAAGAAAAGAAAAGTTGTGCATTTGTTATAAAGAAACAAAAAAGGAAATCTAAACTTGTACACACTTAAATATCAGTATCGGCTACAGTTGAAGGGGAAATATCGGTTATCAGTATCAGCCAGAAAAATGATATTAACCCATCCCTAATATTTGTGTTTGTTTCTTTTCTTTTCTGCTGTGACCACATCCCAGCAGTGAGTTTTTCCTGAATCAATCAGACGATGACACGAATGTCTCTGGAAAGCTCAGGAACACATAGCGGATTACGGCTCAATTGAGGACAGCAAAACCAGCCCAAATCATCATCCTTCCACCGCTGTGCTTTACAGTTGGTGTAAGGTGGATTTCAGCTTTAGATGCACAATCTGAACTTTGACCCAGAAGTCTATTTAAATAGATGAATACTTTGTCAAGATACATCTTCAACTAGAATTATTTCCTTAAAACTAATGTTTTTATGCTCCGTTGTCTTAAGAAACCCTTTAGACGTCTGCTTTTATGGAACATACTGCTCTAAACTAGCTCCAATAAAGCTATTAGAGGTCACAAATTTGTGAAAGATGCAGGGAAGTGAATGTAATCATTGCTATCACACTTAATTGTTCAGACTTTACACTTTAGTACCATTTAATATCCAGACAGAAACTTTGTTTTGTAAATATATTCCTAAAACTAAATGATAAAATGTGTTTTTTAGCCTCAGGGTCTCACAGAGCGAGTGCTGGCCGGGGCCGACGGGCTGGTGAGGGACACCATCTCCTGGATGGCCAGCCGCAGCTTGAGGCGGTGCAGCGGGTTACTGATGCCGATCTCCCGCTGGATCTCCGTGTCCGACAGGTTGGCCATGATTGCGCCGCTTTTCACGTTGGCGTGACAGGCCGCGACGTACCAGGCGGGCATTCCCACCCACAGCTAAGAGGAGGAATATTACAAGATCACCAGAGAAAAGTCTTTTTTTTTATTATTTTCAGAATCACGTACTTCTAACCAAGACACAACAGTCGGCCCGTCCCAAGACGCGAAAGGAAGCCCTTGACGACAAGCTTCTTCCAGCAGTTCGTGCCTGAGAGCAAAGTAACACCCGGTGAGTGATTTTAGGAAACTTAAGAGAAGAAAAGCAAAATCAAGTCCACAAACTTCTTTTTGCTGCGGCGGTCTTTGTCTGCCGGACCAAGAGTGCCGGTCTTGTTTATCCCCATGGCATCTCCGGAGGACATGTCTTCAGAGGGTGTCGAAGCTGAGAGAAGAAAGTTCAATGTTTAGTCAAACGCAGACACACTCTTACTTAGCTCTCATCGCTCTACCTGCAGAAGCAGATCCATCGCGCCCGGGTTGGCCCAGCCGTCCTTTCTCCTTCTTTCCGAAAAACCCACGAATGGAAGACTTGATGCTTTTCTTCTTACTGGACTTGTGCAGAGAATCTTGGCTGCTGTTGGAGCTGCTGCCGTCTGCAGAAAGGCTGGACGAACCAAAGGATATCTGTCAGGACTACGAACTTTAGTTTGAGTTTTTGTTAGTAGGTAGGATTTTTGGTCATGTTCTGTTTGAGTTTCAGTTTCAGGTTCACGATCCACAGCTCTCTTCATTTCTGTTAAACGCCCTCAGTCTATTTAAGTGTCTGGTTTCAGTTAATCCTGGTCAGATCATCTGTTCTGTTCAGTTTAGTCACTATTTTTGTTTCTCCATGAGTTTTGGTTAATTTATTAAATGTTGAAGTTTCCTCCACCAGGCCTGGTCTCCTTCGTTTGGGTCCTTCACCACCATTTCATGACAGAATAACCTGATTACCTTGGACCCAGCAGGAGAATCTTTGCTGCAGTGACAGGATTTCCCCATCAGGTTTCCTGTCCGAGAGTCCCTGGGACTTCTCTTCTTCGCCTGTTCTTTGGGAGTGGTTCTGATGCCCCTCACATCCGTCCGGCTGCGAGAACCCTGAATGTTTTCTGGACTTTTCTTGTTTTGTTCTTCCATAATCCCTCCTCTTAGACTTTTGGGCATCTGGGATCCGCCCCTTTGGGGAGGGGTACTGTAAGGGTTTTGTTTGGTTTTTTGGTCATTTGCTGAGTTTCCCTGTCAGTCTCAGCAGTTCCAGGTTAATCATGTTTCACAGCTGTTTTCATTTCAGCCAATTTAAATGTCTGTCCTTCAGTTCATACTTGTCAGGTCATCTGCTCTGTTCTGTTCAGTCGCCATTTTTGTTTCCCCACAGTTTTTGTCATGTTTCAGTTTATATATTAAACGTTTTAGTTTTCTGCCACCAGCCAAGGTCTCCTGCGCTTGGGTCCTCCACCACCAACCAGTCCCTGACAGAAAACCACGTTGGGGGGTTTTGATGTGGCTTACCTGCGAAACTCACGGGGGTCGTCGAGCATGGCTCCAGGATGGGTGAGCGCCATCCGGTCCAGCCGAAGACCCCGACTGGACAGGATGGGAGTGGAAGGAGGCGTGGAGTCGATGAGAGCGAGGGCTCGATCGTCGTCTTTGCTGTTCTATGAGGATAAATAAACACAAGATTTGATTTTTAGGAAGTTTTGATTTGTTTTGTGTGTTTTTAGAATAAATAGTGAAGAAAACAACAGTAGTAGTGAAGCGTGATGCAAAAATACAATATTTATTATTGTTTGTCTGAGCTTTCCTTACTAAAATGGATTTAACTGGTTCTATATGTTTTTCTTGGGTTCATTATTTCAGGATTTATAATAATTACTTAAAATGTAACTCACATTTTAAACACAGGTCCATTTTTGTTTTTTTAACCACAGCTTTGTGCCACCTAATGTTCATTCCACCCCACAAACTGAGTTACCGTTGAGCAACTCCAGTAAGCACTTTACAATCAGCTAAACCTCTGCTGGAGTGATTAACGTCTCTCCTGTTATCTGACTCACAGTGTGGAGGAGCCGTCTGCACAAACGGGGAGGCTGACGTCGAGGTACCTGTCTGTCGTTCTCACGCGCCGGGGAGTGAGGCAGCCGCGGGGTGGACGTTCCCGAGCTGGGCGGAGAAGGAGAGGCCAGGGTGGAGGATGTGATGGATGAAGGGATGAAACCCCGTCCTGCGCCGTCTCTCCCCAGGGAGGAGGGAGGAACGGGCGGGCTGTCCAACGCCACGCTAACCCGGCTCTCGATCTCCTCGGCGCGTAACTCCGTGTTCTCCTTCTCTTCCTGGATCAGCCTATTTTTAGAGGAAAAGGGGGAGAAAGAAAAACACATTCGAATGACGGAAATGTGTCTTCTGAATTAGAGTTTAACATTTACCTTTAAAGGCATAAACCTGTTAGGACAGTTTGTCTTCACCCAGAGAGGGCCTCAACATGGGTTTGTTGATAAATGCATTCAGATTAGATCAGTTCCAACTGAAGGAGTTTAGTAGGTGTACGGTGGCTCCTTGTTTTTATATATATATATATATATATATATTCCACAACAGACAAAATCTGCAAAGTAGTCAACTTTAATTTTCATATTTTCTCTCTGGTTTAAACTCTCAAATTCAAACCTTCAAAAAAAAGTCCAGAATTAAAACAAAAGTTTTCACAACATTTCACTTTTTATCGTGTCACAGCCTTATTTCAAAGCGGACTAAATCAGTTTTCTTCCTGAAAAATGAGTAAAGAAACATAATGACATTTTGAAATAGTTGTAAATGTATTATGTACAGGAGACACGGCGTGGAGAACAATTACAATAAATCTGTAAAAGTTGAACCGTATTATAGCGAGGGACCACTGGACTTCTGTTCATGTCACTTTAAAAATTAAGACCTCATGAAGCAACACTAAACAGCCCAACTTTTATGAGGTCATGAATACTGTTGCTTGTTTAGATAACAGGAAATATAATCCTGAAAAAAAATAAACTGTTTTAGCATCAGCAAATTCATTTTTCAACTACAGCCATGAAAGAGTTTAAGCTGGAAACTGATAACTCAGACATGTGTATTGTTGAGCTAAATTTGATCACAAATTCTTACAATTAAATTGGGAGTTTCCACATTTCTTAGCCTTCAGCATCTTTTAATGTTTCAGAGGATTAACGCACAAAATAAGAAATATTTAATCAGTAGGATTAGGAAATCAATTGCTGAAAAAAATCCCTAAGAGCTTAAAAATTGTGTTTTTACTTGTTCTTGTCTCATGAAGATCTAAATTGTATTTTTAATTCAGATCATTGTGAATAAAAAAAATGCAGATTGAAAAATGTCTTATTTGTTATGTGTAAATACACTGGGTGGGTCACAAGGCCCCTGCTGCGCTCCATTCTGATGCATCCACATGTAGACGAGTAGATCCACGTATTCAGTTTTCTCAGAACTGTACGGCTGGATGGCTCCACTGTTGCTCGCCATTTTAGCTGCACTGGTAATGTTAAGTTTGGGCTGTAAGCTGTAAACAGAGAGCTCTCAACAACAGATGTTGCTCTGCCTCAATGGTCCGGCCAACAACTCAGAGATGAATTTTCTAATAAACTCCGGGGACTCTGCAGAAACTATGTTCTAGTATGTACTTTTTGTTTTGGCTAAAAATGAGATCAATGTATGAAACGATCATTGGGGACGCTTTTAAAATAGATCAAAAGATGATCAGAGTTAGTTTTTAAAAACCCACTCCAATGAAAATGGTGTTTTAAAATGTTCTTGTAGCATTTTTCTGATATAGGAGGACACGTATTAAATATTTAAGACTAAAACTGCATTTCTTTCTTTTATAAATTGTTTTCGATCAGATGAAAACCAGATGTTTAAAAAAGCTCGAGTCTTCTCCACTACAATTCTGCTGCATCCACTTGTGAACGAATAGGCCCATTAACGTCTTCATTTTCCTGATCGGAGCTGGAAGCTGGTTCAAAACTGTACGGCTGCGTAGCTCTGAAATTGTTCACACTTTTTTATTTGCTGTGGTAATGCTAGCTTGGGCTTGTGAGGTGCTGTGAGCTATTGGGAATAGAGTAAACGAAGGCCTGATGGGGAAATTAGCGTAGCTAACTTAGAGCTAACAGTCGTCAACCCAGATTAGCATTTCTAATAAACTAGCTGCTGTTTTAAGAAAACAACAGTTTTTAAAAACATTTAGGCTAAAAACAGCATAATCATAATTAGAAAAAGCACTGGGAATGTTTTGAAAAACAATACAGTGAGAGAGGGACTTTAACACAAAACATTAAACAGTTTTTAATCATATCAGAGTCAGAACGATCTTGTGACCTCTTTGAATATAATGCAGCAGCGAAGCAGCAGCTCTGACAAACTGCACTGAAGATAACAGCCCAAGAATTTCACATATAAAAACGATCCAAACCGAGTTTCCAGCTGAGCTGCAGTTTCTCCTGAAGCACTTTTCATTTCAGAGGCTGTATTAAGTGATGCATGAAGGAAGGAAGGTGTTTTTTTCTTTTTTTAATCGCCTACCTGGAACCCCCCCCTCTCTGCTCACGCTCTTTCTTACTTGATCTCCTTATTGATGGCCTCCAGCTGTTCCTGCAGCATGATGGCCAGCGTCTGCACATCCGTCTGTCCACTGGGTGACAGCAGCTCCGAGCCAAAATGACGCTCGGCGTCATCCTCGTCATCGGAGCAGCCCATGTCCAAACCCGGCTCATAGCCGGTTCCCGACAGAGCGCCGCTCTCCCAGTCGGAATACTGCACGCAAAGAACAAAGCCGTGGATTTATATCAAGTCAGTTCAAAGAAAAGGTCTAAATAAAGCACAATCTGCAACAAAAAACCACAAAGATGCCCCTCAGAAGAGTCTTAGTTTGGGATATAAAAATGCTGATTTGTGTCTTTGACATAAGAAGTGACATTTTATCTGATTTCTGATTTTAAATTGTTTATATTGAGCAATCAAAAACAAGTATAGTGCATGTGCAATTCAATCAAGAGAGGATTTACATCCGTACAAAGATACGTCAGACATGGGATAAGTAGGCATCACATGATAGATATGGAGACGTGGAGTTTAAACACATTCTGCTTCTATTTTTTAAAGCTTCATTACTTTTTTCGACTCAAATTACACATTTAAGCACCTGCTTTAAAAAGAAGAGTCATTTACAAACAAAACAGAAAACATTTACATGTTTTAAATGAAGTTTTCAAACTGAAAGTGTTTAAGCTGAGGATAAAATAACTCATAGAATTACTTTGTAAATTAAAGGTATTACATTGTGCTATACTATTAGAATACTATTAGAAACATAATTTGATCAGAATCTAGAGTAGGGGACTAAAATGTTTAAAATAATGTCCACAACAAACGTGTATTCTTTATTTTCCTCATCCTTCAAAAGAAATTCTGTAGAAATATCTGTCAAAAGTTTAACCGTTTGTCACTTACTGATACAAACTTTAATCAAATAAATTCAGCCTTCAAGGGGTGAATTGAGCATATTTTTTTTACATTTCCTGGATGTTTGAAACATTTTTTGGAGGTGTACCTTGCTCGAGTCCTCGCGGGCCGAGCTCCAGCGAGCCCGGTCTCTCCGCCGCCCCACAGCCATGGCGGAGGTGTTCCCAAAGGGGTCCAGGTGAGTGGTGGAGCCGGCTGGCAGCGACCCGCATCCGTGTGAGTACCTCAACTCCAGGGCACTGCCCGGCAGAGAGCGGCTGCCAATCAAAGACAGGTAGGAATTATCACGCAGCTTTTCAATCGGAGTTGTTCCTCATCTGCTCTGATGTCTGAACGCCACCGACCTCGAATAGGAGCCCCCGGGCCTCGCTCTCAGCTGATCCAACTCCAGCTGGAGACGCTCCAGCTCCGCTATGAGTTGGTCCTGAAAGCAAACATGAAACGGTTGGAGACGAAACGAGCGGATGATGCTGAGAGTCTCCTCGGGTAAGAAGAAAAACTACCTTGTTGGCCAACAGATCGTCCTGGAGCTTCTTCATGTTGGACAGCTCCTCAGAGAGGGCGTTCTGTGAGGGAAAAACATTTAAACATTTCAACTCTGGATTAACATCAAAGACAGCCGCAAATCTTATAAAATCATTTTTTTTGTTTTTTTAAAAACGAGTTTTAATTTTTTTTACATTTTCTGATAAAGATAAAAAAAATAAGAATGTCATCTACAACTAGAAAAAATCGGATTCACACTTAGAGAAAAACAAGAAGATTTTTTTATAGAACCTGGTAACTTTTCGTAGATTTTTTTGAGATTTTGAAAGAATAATAACTGAGCTTCATACCGACTATTAAATGTGATGTCCTCCATTTAATGTTTATTATAATATTGTGAGTTTTTTTTTTTTGGCTGTTGTTGGTTTGATTGTTTTTTTTACATTTTTGACACAAATCTGTTTTCTACTTGTGTTATCTTAGTATAAAAATCTAAAAATCTGAATAAAGAGAATTAAAATAAAAAAATGCCATAAAACTTTTAAATTGTTTGTCAGTTCACATGGACTCATGTGATTTTTCCATACACTTTAATTTATGGATAATCTTAGTTGGAGTTATTTATATATTGCTGCCTCCCAACTTAGTTAGAAATTTTCTTTTCATTTTTTATTCATATTTATATTTTATTTATGTTTTTAATTTGGTTTATGTTATATTTTTTTCTTTTTTTTACTAATGCTTAAATTGAATTAATTTTGTCTTTACCTGTATATATATATGATGCCATGCTTCGTAAAATCGAATTTGTCAATAAAAAAAAATTCAGATACGTTGCAGAAAATAGATTAAAAAAAAAAAGTTTTTTTTTATTTTGGCAAAAAACTGCATAATTATAGTTAACCCTTTAACACCTGAGGCATCACTGATGTCGCTTCAACACAAAATCTTTAACATACTGTAACTTTTTAGCCGCTGAGCTGCTTTTCTCCTTCAGAATCTGCTGGAATGATCGTGTTAACGGTTGAAAAGTTACAGTAAATCAAAGAACAAAAACACTGGAGCTCCGGTGTTAAAGTGCTAAAGGACTACTCGGGACAATTTGACATTGGATAAAAATATAGTTGGACTTTTAGAGCTTTTATTGCAGTGTTGGCATCTGAGTGAATGTTAAAGACAAAAATGTTTGACTTTGTTTTCCTGTAAAAATATTAAAAAAAAATTTAAATTGAGAAAAATATGAGTTTGAGAACTTATTTGAGTATTGATCGAAGATTTGGTGTCAGGAGCTCCTGCCGGGGTGTGTCACCTTCTCCTCCAGAGCGGCCATCCTCTCCTTCAGATGAAGCTGCAGCCGCTCGTTGGACTCTGACAGAAGTTTGTCCACGGTGTCGGAGAGGCGCTTGTTGTGTTCATCATTCATCCTCTCCCTCTGTCTCGCCTGCGGGGGACACAGCCAGTCAAAAGAGGAAGATTAAAAAAAATTGCAAAAAAAAGAAAAAGTGGGAGGAGTTCCAAACTCGTCCTCGCACTTGACTGAGAGGAGAGCGAGGCAGAGATTTCTATCTGAATGTGCACCGTCAAGAAGAGGGTTTAGAAAATTAGTCTTCCTTTGTGCGGCCTGACAAAAGGAGCGCCGCGAAAGAGGGGGAGGATGAAAACAGAGAGAGAGAGGAGAAAAAGAGCGTGACTCACTCTCTGGAGCTCCTGGTTCTTCTCCTCCAGTTGCGCCTCCATCTGTCGCAGCCGCTCCTCAAAGTTACCATGACGCTCCTCCGCCTGAATGATCGGAGAGGAAGCAGGGTTACGGCGGGAGCCGTGTTGCGACACTAATACAAATTGACACAATGGAAGAATCTTGTTCGCAGCGTCTATCAATTAGCTGCGTGCCTGTACAGATCACACTGTTACAGGCAGGTTTGTTTGCTCGGCGCCATGAAGGGTTCCTGCCTCGACATGCAGGACAAAACTGTGGCCATTCGAGAGGTTCCACGGATGGGAGGGGAATGAATGCGACGCACATTTTTGGCATGACAGAAACTTGTGCTTACAGGAATAGTAAACAATTAAGTGAGGAATCTGTGCAGCTCCCGGCCTGTTTGTGAATCGACTGGATAGGACGGGGTCTGCACATGCACCTTTCTATAGTGGCTGTCTGGATAAAAAAAAAAACAAAACACATTTTTAACTTGAAAAAGTAACATATTTTAGGTTTATCTTATATATTTATTAAGCAAAAATAAAAAAAAAATCAGTCTGTATCACAGCACCAGGATCCTGACTACATTACCCATAATGCTCCAACAATCCATCCAGTAGTTTGGCTTCATAGTTTACCAAAACTGAAACATTTTGACAGATATTTGAGTTCTGAAGTCAGTACACACAACCAGAATTTAAGGTGCACTTTCAATGTTTTAACAAAAAATCAAGGATTTTAATTATGAAAAACATGATATGACTCTAGGGCTGCCACGATTAGTCGACTAATCGACGACTAATCGGCTATTGAAATAGTCGATTAGTCGTTACTTTATATTATATGGAGTCAGAGTGTAGTGAAGTTGAAAGTTATAATAAAATTCTGCTAGATTTTTGGACTATTTCTGCATTTATTAAGGTTTTTTAGGCTATTTTGGAGATCAGCTAAAATTCATGCGAGCTGTTTTAGCTAATTTGTGGGTTTTTTTCAGATTTTTAGGCTATTTTAGAGTTTAGCTAATATTTCAGCGGCATGCTAGCTGTTTTAGCTAACTTAGGCTTTTTTTCAGTTGTTCTGGCTAATTTGGCATATAACTAATATTTAGCTGGCTATCAGCTTCAGTGATTTCAGCTATAAACTTCATTGTTTTCAGCTATCAATTTCAGCATCTTCAACTATCAGCACTAGCATCTTCAGCAGCCAAATTCAGCTTACAGCATTCACACTGACATTATCACAGGTAA
>NC_050519.1:2703234-2717692 GCF_002922805.2 Oryzias melastigma
CTAATCTGAAAAAATAATCGTTTGTGTCAGCTCTGTATGGGTCACTTTTAGTTCTGGTTTATTTAGATTTCTGGTTGAGATGCATCACAAACGATGGTTACGGTTTTATTTTTCATCACGACTAACATTTCACGACCTACTACTACATTGAGATGGTTTTATGTTGTACAGGATGTCTTTTATTTTGAAAGAAAGTCAGGTAGACCTCTAAAGAATCAAAGTTAAATCATATTTCGAAAAAAGGCGATTTTATCTTTATGTTTCTGTTTTGTTTATGCTTGAAAAAACAAATATATTTGTATTTATAATAATAGTAAAAATACCATAAATACAAATAAGTGTCTCCTTTTTCTAAAGGGTGAAATAAGACTTTTTGGTTCCTTCTGGAATGATGTCAGTAAGAAATCCTCCAGAACTGCTGAGGGTTGCAGACCCCTGGGATAGGAGTTTCTGGCTGGATAAAATATTTGCCATTTACCTGTCATCTTACGTCTTGTGTTGAGTATCGGTCATGCATGCAAACACAGCTTCACGCACCATTATTGTGCATGCTTAACCCTGCCTACACGCCTGAGGACACGTATGCATGTCGTCTCCACAGGAGGTCACGAACTGCAAATGCGCGTCCATTTTTGATTTATTACATCAACAGGAATGACAACAAAACCTCCCAGAGAGTTTTTTTTTTAATGGATACCTTCAGATGGCACACACACCTTGTTGAGAGCCGCCACTCTCTGAGCGAGCTGCGCTTCGATCTCAGGCAGCGTCTCGGCTCTCTGCAGCGTTTGCTGCAGCTTCTGCTTGGCGTCATCCAGACGCTCCTGAAGCTGCCGGTTTTTCTCTTCACTCTGCAGGGGAAAAACAAATGCGAGGTGGGATGGAGCCAAACTGTCAATCAGATCCACAAAACACACACACACACAGAGGGGGTGAAGAAAGAGGCTGCTCTTCGTACCTGTCTGTGGAGGGACTCCTTGCTGGCCAGCTCGTTTTCCAGTTTATCTTTGATATCGTGGAGAGACGTCGCCTCCCTCTGGGCGCTCAGGTACCTGGAGACCAGATGGGCGACAGCAGTGAGAGCGGCACGGTTTGAAGATCTCAGAGAGTTCGGAGGATCAAGCAAACCTGCGCTCTAGTGTGGTGATCCTCTCCTCCATGTCCTCCCTCTGACAGAGCGCCTAAGGAGGAGACGGAAAAGCGTCTCAAATACTGAGCAGGAGGTCAGATAAACCACGACAGGTCAAATGTTTACAAGGAGGTGCTGTTGAAACTTGGCTTCAGATGCTATTAGCTGAAGAATGATAATGACGGGGTAACAGTTGGCGTTGACAGATTTCAGAAGCACCCTCTTATGTGGTTTAAGGGGGGTTGAAGGAGGAGGAAGTGAGGGGTAGCTGTCAGGAGGAGGCTTTCTTAGCAAACTGGCTCGACCGCCTTTCATCCCAAAACGCACCTTTTAAGCAGCTGCCAGAACACTCGCTGATTAACAGGCCCTCAATCCATGCAACGACCTGCTGCTCGACTGATGACTGTCACCATGGCTACAGCGTAAAGGTTCTTTAGTATACAGTAGCGCAGGGGTGTCAAACGCAATCGTGAAAGGGGCTGAAATCCAAAACACACCGAAAAGGACACACTAAAACGAAATTTTTAAAACTCTAAAACGGTAACTTTTTAACATAATTATGAACTAGATATACAGCATTACCTGCAATAATGCTATTGGGAATGCTGTAAGCTGAATTTGGCCGCTGGCCAGCTTAAAGAAGAAAATGCTGAAATTGATAGCCAGCTAAAATATTAGCTAAATGCCAAATTAGCCTAAAAAAACTAAAGAAAACTAAGGTTTGCCAAAACAGCTAGCATGTAGCTGAAATTTTAGCTAAAAACCAAAATGAACTACGTAACTTAAAAAGAAAAGCCTAAATTAGCAAAAACAGCAAGCATGTAAATAATAGCATAACTCCAAAATAGCCTAAAAAACTTTAAAAAAGCCTAAATTATCCAAAACAGCTAGCATGTAGCTAAAATGTTAGCTAAACTCCAAATCAACCTACAAAAATCTTCAAAATCACCAAAAAACTAGCAGAATGCCAATTTTTAAAACTTTAAAACTGTAACTTTTTGGCATAAATATGAATAATAAAAAGTCAGGAATATTATTCCAGAATAAATCAACTTAAATAACTTTCAAAATTTTACTCTCCATACAAATATATTTTGTCACACTTATACAAGTTAGAAGATAACATCGGGCCATTAATAACAATAAATTAAAAAATCTGAAGGGCCGGATAGAATTACCCGGAGGGCCGGATCCGGCCCCTGGGCCTTGACTTTAACACTACCGCTGCCAAGTGGGTAAACACTCGGTTACCATAGAAAACTGTAAGATAAAATACGCAGAAGCCACAGTGACAGACACACGGAGAGGCGGTTTGTTGCCTCACTTCTTTTAAATCCCGCTGGAGTTTCTGGTTGGCCTCCTCGGATCGGGCCAGCTCCCTCCTGGCAGACGTGAGCTGCTCCTCGATCTCCCCCACCTGAAGGGAGGAGGAGGTTTGAGAGGGATCCTGTCAGTTTTGGGGGGGGAAGTGCTGACGTCTGAGGGTGTCTCCGAGTGAAAATACCTGTCGGCACATGAGGGCCAGCCTCTCCTTCAGCTGCCCCAGCTCTGACCTCTGCCGCTCGATCTCGCCCTCCCTCTGTCGGTCCACCTCGCCGTCGTCCAGGATGGAAGACGGGCCGTTGGGAAGCCGCTGAAATGGAAATATTGACATAAATAAATATACTTTTTCCTATAAACAATAGACTTATGATCTCACAGCTGACTTCCGTTTATGTGGCTTTACTTCCTTTTAAAAATGCAGCACAAAGACCAAATCGGAGACGCCTCATCATCACATCCCGTCCCATCCGGCTGAAATAAATAAACCCTGAACTTCAGCAACGACAGGATCTGGGGTTTTTGTGTGACGCTCTGGGCTATCATGAAAAGCGTGGGCACAACAGTATGTTAATTTGACTACAGGAAGACTTGATGTTCTGTTCTATGCAGTTAGGTGGAAAATATATGAGCAATTAGAGGAATCAGCTAAACTGAGAGGAAAAGGATCAGCACATTTTACATAAACCCACATCGCTGTGATAATAGTTCTGAAAGGGAATCATTTGGATGCAAACGTGCATGTTTTTCTGTAGATGAAGCTTAAACAATCAGAAATTGTTGCTTTGGTGCACCAATATTTTTTTTTAAATGACACGACAGAAAAAACAAAACGATGAACTAAGTAGATCACTTTGATTTGAATGAAACAGGAACGTCATCGGATGACGCACTTTATTGGCCTTGGAAGTTAATCTTGAACACGTTTCTTTAAAGAAAAACTCTAAATGTACAAAGAAGAGTCTTTTGTTCTTATTCTTAGCCATTCATGCTGCTGCTTAGCTGCACATTTACATGATTGGGGTGTAAAGATGAATCGATTTCTACTCCTACGATACAACCAGATCGTTCTGTCTTAAAATATCCATCTATTCCATTAAAACTTGCTTCAAAATCAGAAAAATTGATAACTTATCTTTTGGATTGAGGCCCGGTTGGTTTATTTTACTATAGCATACAAACGACCATAACAGCAGAAAACACAATGTGATTCTGTAAAACTCCAATGAATACAGATTGATTAGTCAGACATTTTTGTTGGTTTGTTTGATATCTGTCTAGAATAACACAAGGTCAACAATAAAACGTTTGACTCTTTAAGGCCTTAGTCACATCCCCCCGTCGACGGCGTTGACCCCGGGGGGTTTTGGGTTGTCCGCAGGTGTGTCTCTCAGTTCCCTTTAGGGATGTCATGACGATGGAACGTTCCACCAGCTGCGTTTCCATTGACTATGAAATTTCCCAAATTATATTTTCAATAATAAATTTGCCTTTTTGAAAAATAAGGAAAAAAAAGTTTTTGCACTTGGAGGAGGTGTTAGTGAAACTGACCTAAATTGACTTTTTTCAAATTAAAGGAGTCATGTGACCAACAGTGACTGCACCACTGAGGTCTCACAGCTCATCAAAAGTTTGTCATATCATGTAGAATTGTTGGATCAACAGCTTCTCTGTCAAACCACGATTTTCCCAGAATTCTTTTTATCTGTAGCCACTCCCACGAATACGACGCTGACGTCTCCTTTGATAGATGATGATGAGCGCCAGAACCGAGGCAGAAATGAAAATCAAACTACTGTTCACATCCGTGTTTTAAAATTACATAGCATAATTATGATTGAATGAAAACAATGTTATGGCAAAATTGTGTTTTTTTTAACATTTCTAGAATATCGATAAAGTTTTGCGGATATGTGATGGAAACGTCGCTAATATGCGTATTGTCAACACATTCATCCTCAAGTCTTCACATACTGACGTTTGGTCAATCCATGCAACAAGCGCCTGCTGCTCGACTGACGACTGTCACCATGGCTACAGCGTAAAGGTTTTTTAGCATACAGTAGCGCAGGAGTGTCAAACTCAATCGCACAGGGGGCCAAAATCCAAAACACACTGAAACTAACATTTTAAAACTCTAAAACTGTAACTTTTTAACATAATTATGAACTAGATATTTAGCATTACCTGCAATAATGCTAGTGTGAATGCTGTAAGCTGAATTTGGCTTCAGAAGATGTTGAAATTGATAGCTAAAATCACTGAAGCTAAAAGCTGAAAATGCTGAAGCTGATAGCCAGCTAAAATATTAACCTAAAAAAATACTAAAAAAAACTTAGGTTAGCCAAAACAGCTAGCATGTAGCTAAAATATTAGCTAAATACCAAAATGAACTAAAAAACTTAAAAACAGAGCCTAAATTAGCCAAAACAGCTAGCGTGTAAATATTAGCTTAATTCAAAAAAAACTTTTAAAAAAGCCTAAAAAAAAGTGACGACTGGAGTGAGAATGTGTTGGTGTAGTAAGCGAAGTATTTGTAAGGATGTACCGGTGATGCTGAGCACTCTAGTCATTAGTAAGGTGCGCATGTTGGCTCCTTACTATGTGCAAATGCTCCACACATGGCGACGTGTGCACGTTTAAGTCTGTAGGATCTCCTCCTAAAATATTCTAAATGTCAAATTTCTTCATTTCTAACATTCAGGGCCCTAACTTTGACATTAAAGTCATCTAGAAGTGCTCAAAGCATAGTAGTACAATGTAAAAACACTGATAGAAAAGTAAAAAAATATACAGAGGTGAGGTTAAGGGCTTCATGAAAAACTGCTTTCACATAACCAGTTTTCTAAACTGAAAGAATGTATACTATTAATAACAAAAAAAGAAAACTTAAAAAGAGGTTTAGTCAAAAATCGAGTCCTGATTGCATCTTCTAAGTATAGATTGATTTTATTGGGATAATTGATTTTTCTAATGCCTGCTGCAGACATAACAGCTCCTGACAGTAAAATTAGTCAGCAGATTTCCCCTCACACTGAATGATGGTATTTTTAACACAACTGATATGGTTAAAGTAATACTGAGAGAGACGGTCAGGAGAACGTAAAGGAGGAATGTTCCAAAAGCACTCGTGCTGATTGAGGTTTCAGAGTGCTTCAGAACAGAGGATGGCGTTTAACGTCCTCCTCGCTGAATGCCAGTGATGGCTGGAAGCAGCACAGCAGCAGAACCCGTCCAAGAACCGACTTGCATTAGCTGCAGCAGCAGTAGCTTCTGGCAATCAGAGGCCCTGGATCAGCACTCCAGCTGCAGACTGAAGAGTCACGCAGCCGTTTGGAATGAGATCACACTCAGAGCAAACATGTACAATACCATTCCAGGTCTGCTCGAGTCACTCATGCACTAAATGTGCTCCTAAATTAGAACTTATTAAAACACATATCACACTTTGTACTCAGTTGTTACTATTTCTGTACTGGAGATGATTTCAAAGCTTCAGCGTGTTACCTCTTTTCCAGATTCCAGTCCTTGCTGCCGACGTTTGACTTGTTCCTTCAAAGTCACAACCTGCAGATGAAAGAACCGATCATTGGACTGTTCTGAACTGTGGTTCTATATCAGATCTCGTTGGTCGGGAGAGCCGTACCTCTTGTGAGGACGACTGCAGCTCTTCCTCCAGGACCGACACTCGCTCCAGAGCCACTCGGAGCCTTTCCCGCACCTTCTCGTCCAGAGCTTTGTGGTGCTCGAACAGGGACTTCAGAGCTTTGAGGACCTCCACCTCGCTGGAGACGCCGG
This sequence comes from Oryzias melastigma, assembly GCF_002922805.2. Taxonomy (NCBI): domain Eukaryota; kingdom Metazoa; phylum Chordata; class Actinopteri; order Beloniformes; family Adrianichthyidae; genus Oryzias; species Oryzias melastigma. The sequence continues at coordinate 2,709,482 of NC_050519.1, forward strand.
CAGGAGACTGGGCCTGCCTCTTCACCACCGTCATCCGGAGGCTGCGCTCGTGACGGGACACCAGGCATTCCAGGTGTTCCAGGAGCAGCTGGAAGCAGCTTTGTTTCAGGTGACGTTCGCACAACGCTAACAGGAGGAGGGCGGGGTACTGACTCGTGTGTTGTTGCGCTCGGCCTTCAGCTCGGCGATCTCCTCCTCGCGCTCCAGCAGCTGCTCCCGGCAGAGGTTCAGCTCTTTGGTCAGCACTGCAAACTCCTGCGGGTCACAAGAGGAGCCTCTTACCGTTCACTCAGACCTCCCACACAACACTTCCATGGATTCATTTACTGTTTTCCACACAGAACTAAGTTTCAGTTCTGGGCTTCAATATTTGAACAACAGAAGAGTTCATTGAGAGCCTAATGTCTCCCATAATGCAACGCTACCTATAAATTACAAAAATACATATATTCAGTTGAAAAAATGATCACATACGATGGGATGTGATCATATTAGAGTGTAAATGGAACAAAAAACAAAACATAAGAACTCTTCCAGACAGAAAGTAAACTCTTTTTTGCTACACTAGTAAATCATAAACCTGTTTACTCCAATAAAAGTTGTGTTTTTTGGCGTTTTTCTGATATACGTAGAAAATCTGCTCCATTCTAGGGCTGCAACGATTAGTCGACTAATCAACGACTAATCGACTATTCAAATAGTCGATTAGTCGTTACTTTATATTATATGGAGTCGGAGTGTCGTAAAGTTAAAAGTTATAATGGAATTATGCTAGTTTTTTGGACTATTTTGCCATTTACTAAGGTTTTTTAGGCTATTTTGGAGTTTAGCTTGTATTTTAGCTACATGCTAGCTATTTTGGCTAATTTTGATTTTTTTTTCAGTTTTTAGGTTAATTTGGATTTTTAGCTAATATTTTAGCTGTATGCTATCAGTTTTGGCTAACTTGGGCTTTTCAAAGTTTTTTAGACTAATTTGGAGTTTAGCTAATATTTCAGTGGTATGCTAGTTATCTTGGCTAATTAAGGCTTTTTAAAGTTTTTAGGCTCTTTTGGAGTTTAGCTAATATTTCATCTGCATGCTAGCTGTTTTGGCTAACTTGGGCCTTTTTCAGTGTTTTAGGCTAATATGGCATTTAACCATTGTTTTAGCTCAGCCTAGCAATATTATAATGCTGTGTATCTTTTTTTTAGTTAATTTAAAGCTAAGATGCTTTACATCCATTTTGCGCATGAATCGATTTGTTGACTAATCGGATAAATAATCAGTGATTAGTCGACTATTAAAATAATCGTGTGTGTGGCAGCACTAATTTATTTCAATGCATCCACTTGCAGACGAATAGATCCATCAACGTCTTTGTTTTCCTCGTCTGAGCTGGAATTAGAGGTGGGAATATTGAAGCACCTCGTGATTTGATTCTGAAATGACTCAATTATCAATTCATCCCAGATCTGCATTTTTTGTCTTCACTACAAGACACTAGACCAATATGACTTCCTTTTCTCCACCAAGGTGCATTTTTAAGTAAAACAAGATCAATTCTCTTGTTTAACTTTTATTAAGAACATAAAAATTCTGAGATGAAAAATATTTTGTTTGATCATCAAAAATCTGTGTAAAAAGAGTAAAAGTGTAAAAAAGCAAAGGTATTTTTTTTAATCTACTTCATCTAATTGAGCTTTTGTTGGCTTTTTAACAAGCTTTTCTCCTGAAAACCACCAGAACTCGTCACACTTTTGGTTGAGTTGCTCCATTTAACGATTTCATGTCGGCGACATTTTCAAAAAAAACTGCAGAACACAGTCTCACCATCCATGGGAGTAAACCTCAGGCTCTCCGCATCCCTGAGCATCTGAGGGATGAATCAGTCTGATTCAGCCCTGCCTCCCTCAGCGCCCAGAGGATCAGCCACCAGCCTCCTGCTGCCAGGAACAACAGGAAACCCCCAGAGGTCTGGAGCCGGCGCTCGTCAGAGCTGCTCTGGCTGCGCCGACATACCAGTTTAACTTGCACCTTTCTTGACTTTTCAACAGTTTTACTGCACAGTCATTAACTATACGATACAATTTGGCGAATCTTGATTTCATTAGGCAGCTCGCACACAGAGCCTGACTGAAATTAAACGTGTTTGAATGAGGTCAATGGGGAGCGGGCTGCCAGCACTTATGCTTTAATGTGTTCCATGCATCCAAGCGGTCCTCGGTAGACGATCTTCCAGCCGGGTTTGCTGCACGCGTTGCACCTGGAATCGGTGCGGCGAGCATTTCTGTCTGCTGCCCCTCGTTAAAACCTGGAGGTTAAACAAGCAGGAGACTAATGGAAATCAGACCAGCACCGGCCGTGTTCTGTCTGCCATTTCCAACGACAGCTGTCCAGCTCCACTGTTTTGCTTTAGAGTAATTTACTCCAATTATGTGTAATTGTGACATCGCTGCGTTAAAAACCTGATTCTTCTGGTGCCCGTGAACAAAACCCCGAGTGAGTGGCAGCTGAACTTTCTCCGTCGTCAGATGATGCGCTCGTGTGTGATCGCGGTGTGACACACATGCGACACAGAGCACATCCCCGCCCACGTGAGCCCCGAATCATGTGTGGCTCGGGAAGCTCCTATGCAAACAAACCTTCAACGGGGTGCTGATTAGGGCTGCCATGATTAGTCGACGACTAATTTAGTAGTCGATTAGTCTTTTTATTGTTTTTTTATCTCAAAATTACGGTGCACGCTTTCTAATGCCATTGTCTTTGACACACAGGTGCAGTAGTGCTAATTCAGACCAGTAGTGATGTCACAGGAAGTAACAGGAAGACTCGGGTACCATAACAACACGCCAACAGAGCGGGAAAGTGGGAAACTTAATAAAATAAAAGACAAAAGTGACAAAAGAAAGCATATTGTGACTGAGTATAACCCTAAAGAAGGATCATCGTCTAGCTAAGCTAAGCTAAGCTAACATTAGTGCAAACAAAGAGCAAACCTAATAGCCAAATGTTTTCTGTGCAACCTCTACAGGGGTGTCAAACTCAATCGCACATGGGGCCAAAATCCAAAACACACATTGGGTCATGAGTCGAACAGGATAAACATTTGTTGAACACTAAAACTACATTTTTAAAACTTTAAAATCAGAATTTCTTAACATAATTATGAACAAGATATTTAGCATTACCTGCAATATTGCTAGTGTGAATGCTGTAAGCTGAATTTGGTAGCTGAAGATGCTGAAATTGATAGATAAAAATGTTGAAGCCGATAGCTGAAAATGCTAAGACTGATAGCTGAAAACATTTAAGTTGCTAGCTGAAATCACTAAAACTAATAGCTGAAAACACTGAAGCTAATAGCTGAAAAAACTAAAGCTAATAGCTGAAAACACTAAAGCTAATAGCTGAAAACACTGAAGTTGCTAGCTGAAATCACTAAAGCTAATAGCTGAAAACACTGAAGCTAATAGCTGAAAAAACTAAAGCTAAATAGCTGAAAAAACTAAAGTTAATAGCTAAAAACACTGAAGCTAATAGCTGAAAACGCTAAAGCTGATAGCTGAAAACACTGAAGCTAATAGCTGAAAATGCTAAGGCTGATAGCTGAAAACATCTAAGTTGCTAGCTGAAATCACTGAAGTTAATAGCTGAAAACACTGAAACTAATAGCTGAAAACGCTAAAGCTAATAGCTGAAAACACTGAAGCTAATAGCTGAAAACTTTAAAGCTGATAGCTAAAAACATTGAAGTTGCTAGCTGAAATCACTAAAGCTAATAGCTGAAAAAACTAAAGCTAAATAGGTGAAAAAACTAAAGCTAATAGCTGAAAACACTAAAGGTGATAGCTGAAAACACTGAAGCTAATAGCTGAAAACGCTAAAGCTGATAGCTGAAAACACTGAAGCTAATAGCTGAAAATGCTAAGGCTGATAGCTGAAAACATCTAAGTTGCTAGCTGAAATCACTAAAGCTAATAGCTGAAAACACTGAAGCTAATAGCTGAAAACGCTAAGGCTGATAGCCATCTAAAATATAAGCTATTGCTTTGCCCAAAAAACTTAGGTTAGCCAGAACAGGTAGCATACAGCCGAAAAAATAGCTTAAATTCAAATTATCACAAAAAAACAGAAAAAAAGCCTAAATTAGCAGCTAGCATGCAGTTCAAATATTAGGTAAACTCCAAAATAGCATAAAAAAACTGAAAAAAGCTTAAATTAGCCAAAACAGCTAGTGTGTAAATATTAGCCAAACTCAAAAACAACCTAAAAAACTTTTAAGGAAAAGCCTAAATTGGCCAAAATGCTGATTTTTAAAACTTTAAAACCGCAACTTTTAAAAATAATTATGAACTACAAAAAGGCAGGAATGTTATTCCAGAATAAATCAACTTAAACATTAAATAACTTTCAATATTTTACTCTTCATGAAGATATATTTTGTCAAGCTGCTTTTCTCCTTCAGATTTTACTGGAAATATCGTGTAAACAGTTGAAAAGTTCCAGTATGCTAAAGATTTTGTGTTAACGGGTTTAGATGTTGTTTTCCATCCATTTAGGCTCGACCCGATTAGTCGACTACACAACAAAACAATCGACGATCGGTAAACTACGGAAATAATCGTTTGTGGCAGCCCTCGTGCTGATGCGCGCCCACCGCGATCAGTTTACCTCGCACAGCAGCAAACAAGGCGCCTGGCCTCACACCCTCATCCTGCCAAAACGCACTGAAAAAGTACAGCATGTACAGTCTGTGTCAGGCCTCCCAGCTGATGTGCTCCCTGGGAGAGAAGCGGAGTGAGGAAGCTCGTTTGAAAAGGGAGGAAATTGCAGTGTACAGATGGCATGTTCTTGGCCCAAAGGATATCATGATTCTGGGATTTATTCATGTAAAAGATGGTGTGAGAGCAACCGCAGAAACCAGACACTTCCCTCTCTCTTACAGCAATCCCTTCAGCTCGTTTGTGCTTTTCTCCATCAAAGTCCAGCTTTTCCATCTGTCCCCGCAAACACGTGTAAGACAGACTTCAGGAGCCACCTGATTAACATGCAGCAATATGCAAATGGATTTGATTGGTGGCTTTTCTATCAGTTCCTTCCTCTCCTTCCTCATGGCTCCCTCTCTCACAGACAAACCCACTGAACTCATCTTTGTATTACAACACACCGTGTGTTCCTGCATGCCTGTGTGTGTGTGTTATATTGATCTCCTGCTGCTGAGGTAATATGGCCCTTTAATGTCCGGTCACTCTCTCCGAGAACGAGCAGCTTTCGTTTTGATATTTCAGGCAGAGAAAAATGGGTACAAACGAGGGCGGCCACGATTACTCGACTAATCGACGATTAAAATAGTCGCCGAATAATTTAAGAGTCGATATGGAGTTGGAGTGTGGTAAAATTGAAAGTTATATTAGCATTATGTTAATTTTTGGGACTGTTTTGCCATTTATTATGTGTTTTTAGACAATTTTGGAATTTAGCTAATAATTCAGCTAAATGCTAGCTATTTTGGCTAATTTAGTCTTTTTTTGAGGTTATTTTGGAGTTTAGCTAATATTTCAGCTGCATGCAAGCTATTTTGGCTAATTTAGGATTTTTTTTGTGGCTATTTTTGAATTTAGCTAATATTTCAGCTACATGCTAGCTGTTGTGGCTAATTTGGGATTTTTTTGCTTTTTCCACTGTTTTGGAGTCTAGCTAATATTTCAGCAACATGCAAGCTGTTTTGGCTAATTTAGGCTTTTTTTAAAAAAAATTTTGGCTAATTTGGAATTTCAATAATATTTTAGCTGGTTATCAGCTCCAGCGATTTCAGCTATCATCTTCAGCGGCCAAATTCAGCTTACAGCATTCACACTAACATTATCACAGGTAATGCTATATATCTAGTTTTTAGTTACTTTAAAGCTAATGATGGTTAAGATGTGTTTATTACATCCACTTTGTGCATGACCCGATAAGCTGAATAATCAGAAAAAATATCTGTGATTAGTCGACTATTAAAATAATTGTTTTTGGCAAGATTGGAGGGGGCGGGGCCTCATCGCAGCCAAAAATAAAGAATTCTTTCTTTCTTTCTTGATAATAATTAAAGCACGATCAGCTTCCAGGCACCAACCAGGGTGCGGGATAATATTAGCTTACAGCTTCGGGGAGAACGCAGGTTTCTTTTCTGAGCCACCTTAAATCACCACTAAGAGATGAAAAAATGTGTTCAAGACTCTTTATTTACTAATGAAATAGCTCCTACACAATATGCTAAATTGATTGTAATCATTTAAAAGACAAACTATATATGCATTTATATAACAGGATTTTTTTTTATTTTAATCTTATAATGCTCACTCCAATGAAAAATTTGATTTTTGGCCCTTTTTTCATAATGGAGGACATACATAAGAAAAAGTGAGCTCAAAAATTGAAGAGAGAATTTCTTTAGTCAAATTGTTGTTAATACTCCTTAAAAAACAGCATATTTGTGACGTAGGAAACACTCTGCTCCATTCTGACCTGTAGACGAGTAGAAACAAGTAAACTGTAACTCCAGTATTGCTCGCTATTTCGTGTTAGGTTGGGAGTGTGAGGGATGGAGAGGGAGTGTAAACAGAGGAATGATGGGAAATGGAGGCAGGCTCACTCTGCTGCACCAATGATGAATTTGGTGAATTTCTAATAAACTCCTGCCGCAGAAACTGTCCAAAAATAACGATTGTTGCTAAAAACATCATAATTACAATAAAAAAGGTTAAAAAAAACTAGAAACGCTTTAAAAATAGATAAAAAGATGATCAGAGTGTGACTATAAGTCTTCTAAAATCATGCAATTGTAATGAATAATCTATCAGTTGGATTTCATTTAGGAGTCAGTGATTTCTTACCACCTAAATAACCCCAAATCAGCTCATATAACCTTAAATCAAAGCCTTTCTAATATAATAATCAATGATAAATAGATCACAATAAAATCAGTCATTTATGATCGATTGGAAAAATGTTTTTCACCGTAATGATGATGAGACAAAAGTGGATCCAGATTTTATATCTGGAGCTTTTTTGTAATTTTGAATTGAAATAATCCATTCATCTTCAGGTTCACGGGGAGCAACTGAACGTTTAAAAAGAGCATTTTTTAATTCATAAAATATTTAGATTTCCCAAAAAATGAAGAATTCTAGCGCTAAACATCAATTTATCTCACGGTTAGAACATAAATACAGTTGGGCTGCACGATATTAGAAAAAATCTGCAATATTAGTGATGAATATTGCATATGAATTACGATACACGACCAGCAAAACAACTAATATATTATTTCACTGCATCAGTTTAATTTACATAAATTCAACAGAGCTTAAGTTATAATCTTAAGCTATATAATTGTTTTTGCGTGTGTAAAAATTTATTTAAGGTAACCGTTTATCGCCGTCTTATCGATGTTGCACAGGCTGATATCGCCATGGCGATAAATTTGTGATGTATTGTGCAGGCCTAATACGCAGTTTTACTGTTAAACTTAAAAAATATTTTGCTTCTCAAACAAAAATCAGAATTTCAGAGATTTTATCACTAAAAAAATTACATAAAATACTAATTTTGAAAAAAATATGCTAGAAGATAATAATTCTGAAATCCTAAACTTCATCTAAAAATTACCTTTTTAATTATATAATGAATATTTTATCAATATTAGACCTGCACAATAATAAATAAACAGAATATCAAGATTACATATAGAACCCAAAGACGTTCAGTTAAACTGCAGTCTTATCATTCGCCTTAGAAATATCATTCTAACCAGTGTGTTGAGATCTCTGTATTTGTCTATTTACTGATAAAAAAGAAAAATGTCTTAATTTTTTCTAAAACAAAACAAATCTACATCTAAAAAGTTGAATGAAATTTTCTCTTAGTTTGTGTCTCAATACTAAAAATAAGTGCAGACGGCTTCAGCAGATCTACAAGAACCAGAACAAACACGGTCGAACTGAGATTTCAAGTTTCACTCAAAGTTTCCTGATGAGCTGCAACAAAATTCAACTTTTTTAACTTTTGAAGTCAATTTAAGCTTCAATGCTGGAGGCTTTTAACTGTAATGTCATCTTTTTAAGATATTCAGATACAAATAAATTAATATAAACCACTCAAACTATATCAAACCATGACGATTTATCCACACCTGAGGATAAAAACGAGGATTTCAAAAGACAAATCCCATTTTTGTGTCCTGGA
>NC_050519.1:2718187-2718647 GCF_002922805.2 Oryzias melastigma
CAGCTGGACGGTCTACATCTGCGCGTGCCGCACCGCGCGCGCGCGCCGATTTCTAGCCGCCTTTAAGCTAACAGTCTGACTCACCCCGTCCATGTTCGACAGAAAAGGCCCCGAAACGAGCATCTTTGCCCGGCTTACTCCATCGGAGCATCCGAGAGACGGAGGCTGCAGGTTATTCACGTTCAGCCCGGTTACCAGCCCGCCTCACCCCCTCCCTCCCTCTGCTGTGGGAGAGACGGCACCGAGGAACCGCTGAGTCAAGCCGCGGGCAGGAAGTAGGAGCGACATCCGGTAGGAACTTTCAAATTAAAAGTTAAACCACCAACAATCCTCTCTCGAATCTTTCTTTACATTTTTGCGTGTTATATTTTCGAATTATATTTGACTATTTACCAAAAAATAAAAAAATAGAAGGTAAAAAAAAAAGAAATGTCCCCATCCATCCATCCATCTTCCTCCG
>NC_050519.1:2718772-2721359 GCF_002922805.2 Oryzias melastigma
GCCAATCCGGGCGACGTAACGGTATCAGAAATGTCCCCAAAACTTGTTAATTCTACGTAAATATTTTCAATGGAAAGAACAACAAACAAACAGGCAGACCATTCAAAAGTGAAATTAGAAAACACATGCTTTCCTGATTATTATTTTAAACATAAACATTTTTATTTGTAAAATTTGCTAGTATCCAAATCTTAAATCTCTTTGCTGCTTAAAATTAATGTCTATTTTTTCTTCAAAATAAAAGGACTCTTTGTTTACAAGCTTGAACAGACTTTTTTTTTTACATTATTTGAGTAAAACAGTAAAACATTATTCTGAAACCAGCATCTTGCATAGTAAAAAAATAAAATTGTCAGAAACAAAGTAAGAGACAACTTAAAATAACAACTATCCAACGTTTCAATTAAATATTGTTTTCTTTTTCAAGTTTGAAAGACAAACTTAAAACAGATTTATGACAGGAAAGTTCCAACTTCTAAAGAGTTATTTACCTCTTAGGAAAAGGTAGTAAACAGAAGTTTATTAAGTTAAGTTTGTGTACACGTTTATAACAAGGCTACGTTGCTCATTTACATTTAGTATAGGAAGAATACTGACTAAATACTTCTTCAGACTAAATTGGAAAATTAGTTAGATACTATATTAAAAAGAAACTTTTCTCACTTTTAGCATGGAATAAGTAGACTTGCACTCCACATAAATATACTACTTTTCGCAAACAGTAAAACAAAATAAATACTTAACATCTCAAAAAGAAACACAAGTCATGCAATAAACAAAAGAAACGGTACATAGTAACCAGACAAAGAAAAAGGACACACTAATATCCAAAATAATATGTTTGGTATGATTACAGAGAGGAACAACCATTTAAAATTAAACAAGAAAAATAGATTTACTAAATAAATATTTCAAAATAAAATTTGACATTTGTTTAAAAAAGTCATTTTTTCTTAAAATATGAAAAAGTACTTACGATGGATGGAAATTTGCTCTACAGTTTGAGCTAATTTTACAATATGTCATGTTTTTTTTTGACTGTGTAAAGTAACATGTAAGATATAAATATCAAAATTATTATTTGAGAAATTTTTCATAAATGCAAACCTAAGAACATGTTTGATTTAAGAATGAAAGTAAGCGTTTTATTTTGAAGGTAATTAGTGTTGCTTCCGTTTTTCTTTTTCACGTTTCTTTTTTTTCTCCTCCTTAACTCTAAGATGCTGGGTCTTAAAGGAATCCTATTTTACCGGCTTTCCTGACTCCAGCCTGAATCCTGAAGCTTTAGATATCTTAAATTTAAAGGCATTTTTATATTATTATTATTAACTATTTAAAATTAGTTTAATTTCTGCTTTTAAAACTCAGTAAGATTGTTGTATAATAGCACCCTCTAGCGGTGAAAGTGCCGAACATCAGTATTAAAAAGTTCCAAGTCAAACGTCCTCATCTTACGTGACGTAAATAAATATAGTATGGAAGTTTCCATTTTTTTAACCCTATGACGTAACAGTATAATAATAATAAGTTAGAATTATGAATTTTTTTGATTGATTAAAAAAGCCTTATATCTAATACATTTCATGATATGTCTGTAAAGAATGTTTGTGGTAAGATATAATTTTAAATTGTTTGCATGTCTGGGAGATGAGGACCATAATTTATGATTTGTAATCAAAACATACACTGTTTAAGCTGCAGAGGGATGTGTCATTCAGTAAACACATAAACAAGAAACCCACATGATCTGCACACTGGTGATGGAAAGTTGGACTTTTATCAGATGATTATGCAACTTCATCTGGGAATCTATAAAATCATGAGGCAGGAGAGGAGCGGCAGGCAGACTGCGATTTGGCAACGCCGCCTCAATCAGATCTGTTACTAAAAGCTCAGCACAACAGCAGAGGCAGGAGGCTCCATTTACAGAATTACAGCGTCTGCGCCTCTTCGCTGAAGAGCACAGTGGCCATGATGATGAGTAAGGGCAGGAACACTCCGCTCTTTTATGTAACAACACCTTCAAAAAGCTGTTAGGGGGAATAAAACTGAGCAGCAAAAAATGTGGGCTCTACGACAACTAAAACCCTGCATTTACAAACGAGAGCTCAAATAAACTTTATTTTTATTTTATTGTTTTACATTTTTGCTCTATTGTTTTACTTTATTTCCACACCAGGGTAAAAAAAAAGAAAATGTGTTCTTACAACTTACATGAGGGGTGTCAAACTCAATCACACAAGGGGCCAAAATGCACAACACACCTTAGGTCACGGGCCGATCAGAATAAACATTTATTGAACACGTTAAAACAAAGTGTTTAAAACTTTAAAATCGTAACTTTTTAACATAATTATGAACTAGATATATAGCATTACCTGCGATGATGCTAGTATGAATGCTGTAAGCTAAAATTAGCTGAAGACGCTGGAATAGATAGCTAAAAACGCTGAAGTTACTAGCTGAAAATGTTAAAGTTGATAGCCAGCTAAAATATTAACTAAATGCCAAATTAGCCTAAAAAACTTTTTCAAAAATTAACTTTGGCTAGCCAAAACAGCCAGAATGTAGCTGAAAACATAGCTAA
>NC_050519.1:2721728-2779765 GCF_002922805.2 Oryzias melastigma
TCAAAACAGCCAAAAAAAAAACTGAAAAAGCCTGAATTAGCCAAAACAGCTAGCATGTAAATATTAGCTAAACTCTAAAATAGTCTAAACAACTTCAAAAATACCTAAATGAGCCAAAACAGCTAGCGTGTAAATATTAGCCTTACTCCAAAACAGTCTAAAACCTTAAAAAGAAAAGCACTAATTAGCCAAAACAGCTAGCATGTTGCTAAAATAAAAGCTAAACTCTAATTTAGCCAAAAACTTAAGTAGTTAACAAATTAGCCAAAAATGTTAGCATATTGCTAAAATATTATCTTAACTCCAAATTAGCATAAAACATTTAATTAGAGGCCAAATTAGTTAGCTCATTGCTCAATTACTAGCTGAACTCCTAAATGACCTAAAAATCTTTAGTAAACTAAATTACTCAAAAAAGTCAGCCTAAATAGAAGCCAAATTCTAAAATATCCCCCAATAAACCTCAGTAGATAACAAATTAGCCAAAAACATCTGCATGTTGCTAAATTATTAGATAAACCTCAAATTAGCATAAAATTCCTCAGTAAACTAAGTTAGTTAAAAATGTTTGTTGTTAAATTTGAAGCTAAACTCTAAATGAACCTAAAAACCCCAGCAGATAATAAATTAGCCAAAAATGTTAGCATGTTGCTAAAATAATAGCTAATCTCCAAATTTTTGAAGATTACTATTTTATTTTTCTTCAGCCAGAGAGCCACCATGGAGGGACAAAAGAGCCACATGTGGCTCTGGAGCCGCAGGTTGCAGACCTCTGTTGATTTTATAATTAATCATAATAAGAAATCAAGTTTAATCCCACATTCTACAGCGGTAAAGATAAAATATAGACTATAACATTTCTCAGAAATGAAATGAGCTTTCTTTCATGGAGCTGCATGGTTTGGTTCTGTGAATTGAGCTCCAGTTCTGCAGGTCAGGCCGGTCTTCAAGTCTTCCTTGAAGCGGTTGCTCACGATCTCTAAGGTGAAACTGCGCCTCAAAAATGTCAATACATTTGTCTGAAGTGACAGCGGTGACTGACGCGCGGCAGATGCACGGACACCAGGAGGGGAGGGGCCCTGCGGGGTCACGACAGGTCAGCGGGTTGCAGGAATGCCGATGGGAATGCCCCCGGCGGGTGTAACTTGTCATGGTGACAACAGAGAGGAGGAGCCGGTCCCTCAGGAGCTGTGATGTGGACAGCTGACCTGGAGTCTTCAGAGGCTCACATTCTCAGATGAATTAGGATCAATTTGACTTTTGGTTTGGGATGCTTAGGATGTTTTTGGTAAATAAAGCAAAAAAGGAGGTTTCCAACATTCTTAAAACAATATTCTGTCATCTGCAGGTCAGGATTTGTTAGGATTTGTCATCAGACTCAGGGTTTTATAGATACTACTTGTGCACCAAACTCAACATCGATGCCAAATAAAATAACAAAAACTTCTACCTAAAACTCACATTTCTCCTTTTTGTTCATGTCACAGCTTCTGTGGAAATCTGAAACTGATTTGACGACATGCAACGAAATAACAGACACAGAGAAGATACAACAAGGCACAGAAATGTCAATGTTTAAGCCACATTTACAACAATTACAACAATACAAATACAAAATTTTTTTACTGCAATATAAAAGAAAAATATCAGATAAATACATTCTGAATGAATGTCATGACCTCAAACAAGCCCTTGGATTTAAAATGATAAAATGGGAAACACTCAGATTTGTTTCGACGTAGGTTTTTGGACTGCTCAAACACCTTAAAGCTGGAAAGCACAGCAGTGGAAGGATAATGGTGTGGGCTTGTTTTATTCAAACCATCTTGACCACAAATTCATCGACTTGAAGGATGTTTAAAGCAAATGTTGACCGGAACAAGCATAAAGACTCAAATTCTCAACAGAAAAAAGAAAGTTTGTTCATCTTAATTAAAGCTACAAACATGATGGTTAATGTTTTCTTCAGGATGTCATTAAAGAACATGAGAAATAAAAAACAGATTAAACTAGAAAAGTTGCATTATTTGCGATAATGCTAGCGTGAATATTTCCGCTGAAAGTAGTCGTTGAAGATGCTGAAGCTTTTTGCCGAAAATGGAGGATCAAATTAGTTTAATTCTTTAAGGGATTTGCTGAAAATGCAAAAGCTATTTGCAAATGGAGCTGCCACAAACGATTATTTTAATAGTCAATTGATCACCGATTATTTTTTCAGATTAGTTGACTAATCGGGTCATGCACAAACTGGATGTAAAACACACAACTTAACCATCATTAGCTTAAAACTAACTAAAAACTAGATATATAGCATTACGTGTGATAATGTAAGTGTGAATGCTGTAAGCTGAATTTGGCCGTTAAAAATGCTAGTGGTGATAGCTGCAGATGCTGAAATTGATAGCTAAAAATGCTGAAGCTGATAGCCAGGTAAAAGATTTCTTTAATATGAAATTAGCCTGAAAAACTGAAAAAAGCCTAAATTTGCCAAAATAGCTAGCAGCAGCTGAAATATTAACTAAAATCTAAATTAGCCTCAAAAACCTTAAGAAATCCAAAAATATTCGAAAAAAAGATAGCGTGATGCCATTATAACGTTCAACTTTACTACATTCTGACTCCATAAAATATAAAGTTAGGACTAATCGACTATTAAATTAGTTGTCGACTATTTTAATAGTCGACCAATCGTGGCATCACTATTTGTAGAATGTTAAATTTGCTAAAAGTCTGAAAATTTTATAAAAGAACTTTATAAGAGCGCTGAAATTGACCAAAATTTCTGAAAAATTTGTAGTAAAATTACACTAAAATCCCTGATACATGCCAATTTTGCAAAAATATTAAATGTCGCTTAAACATGAACCAAAATCCAAATTAGCTCCAAAAAAAAAAACCCTCAGTAGATGCTAAATTAGCCAAAAAAACGCTAGCTTGTTGGTTAAATACTAGCTAAACTCCAAAAAATTCCCCAGTAAACTAAATTTGTCAAAAACGTTAGCCTGTTGCTAAAATACTAGCTGAAAAAAAAACTCAGTAGATGCCAAATTAGCCACAAGAAAGCTAGCACATTGTTTAAATACTAGCTAAACTCAAAAATAGCCTAAAATTCACCAGTAAACGAAATTAGTCAAAAACATTAGCCTGTTCCTGAAATAGAAGCTAGACACTAAATTAGCCAAAAAATTCGAGTAGATGCCAAAATAGATGAAAAATGTTAGCTTGTTGCTAAAATATTGGCTAAACAAACAAAAAAACTCAGTAGATGCCAAATTAGCCAAAAACGTTAGCATGTTGCTAAAATATTAGCTAGAAAAAACACAGTAGATGCCAAATTAGCCAAAGACGTTAGCATGTTGCTAAAATATTAGCTAAAAAAAACACAGTAAATGCCAAATTAGCCCAGAAAAAGCTAGCTAAACTCCAAAATAGCCTAACATTTCTCTGTAAACAAACTTAATTAAAAAAAAAATAAAACCTTAGCCTGTTGCTAAAATATTAGCTAAACTCCAATTTTTCTTTAAAAAATTACTATAAAAGATTAAAACATAGCCTATGAATATATTTAAAGGCTTGTTGCTAATCTACTTCTCATTCATTTGCTATGGGGCATATTTTTTATGAATTTATAAATACCAAAAATACAAGCAGTGATGTCCTGAACAAGCTGATGTTTTGATATAAAGATTGCTGAAATCGCTAAAAGTGTGATTGAGTTTATATGTGCCAAAAAACGTACAGAAATGAGCAGAATCGCTATAGTGTGGATGTTTACTTAGCAAAATTTTAAAAAAGGCAAATTTCTTACAATAAATAAATCAGACCAACACTAATCCTGAAATAATAAACCTCCCAGGAACATGTCAGATCCACTGACCCCGACCACAACGGCCTACATTCCACTTCCTGTTACACAGGAAGTCCTCTAGAACCAGTTAAAACAAAACAAGAAAATAAATGTTTAGATACTCAACTCCTGTTTCCATTCTTCTGGTCCAAATCAAGTCAGTAAAGTTCTCCTTTATTCATCCAGGTCGTGTCATCAAGAGCAAAAGTCCTTTGATCGTTGCCATGGTGACCTCTTACCCGATGATGCTTCTACAGAAAAAAAAAAGCTTGTAGGTTTGGTGGAGTGAGTGATTCACTGGGACAAAAACAAAAATGTAACTTCAGTATAACCTGATGGAAATGAGCAAAATCAAGACGTCCTGACGCACTAAACGTCAGCGGTACGGTCACCATATTCCATAAAGTCGCTAACGAGGATCTCTGGGGATATAAAAATGTCGAACACGAAGCAACATTCTTTTCTTTTCTGAACTGGGAAAAGCAGAAACAGGCATTAAAACGAGGGATTCCAAAGCTCTAAAGACGACAAATTCAACCGCTAGTCCATCTCCAAGACGGGCACTCTCATCACGAACAACCTTCGCTCCCGTTCAATCACAAAACATTTCGCCATAACGTCCCCACACGTCACTGCGAATACTTCATCCGAGCGCCGTACTCGTACTGGGAAGTCTCCCACGTTGGCGTCGAGCTGCCCCTCCCACAGGAACAATTTCTTGCAGAAAAGGATGATTTTTGTCTTCTGCTCACAGCTGCAACCGTCGTTCAAAGCCACCATCGACTGAACGACGGCGAAGCCGCCGCTCGTTTCTATGATGGAGTCGCTTCTCTCGTTTGTGGAGATCAGCATGTTGTTATGAACTAAACGCTTGTATTCGGTCACGCTGCTCTGATGACGCGTTTTCTGCAACGCAGCAACTTCAGTTGCCGTGAGAAATCTCCGAGAGCCGCTTCCTAAAGTCTTCTGACCCGACGACTTTATAACGGCGGCACAACCCGTCATGGAGCAAAACAAGTCCTTCGCTTCTGCCTCTGCATCCTGAAGAGCCAAACTCCCCCGCCGGACGGCGTCCTCATACAAAAAGGTGTGCGAGAACACCTGTGAGGAAGCGGACTTTGAGCCGGAGAACATCTGCAGGAGTCGGCGGGTCGCGCCCTCAAAGGCGGAGGCGGAGTTGGCCCACAGCAGCCCCCAGTCGCGGGCGCTCTGGGCCAGATGCGTCAGCAGATGGCAGCTGAAGGAGCAGTTCTCCAGGCCGTACAGGGACGGCACCTGAGCCACAAACTGAAGCAGAGAGGCTTCTGCGCGGCGGAGCTCGTCCCGCGTGGCCAACGGGGAGAGCAGGGTGTGGAGGGCGGAGATGAGGAGCATCCAGTGAACGTGGTAGAGGATCGGTAAAACGTCCTTCAGCAGAACAGGGGAGTAGAGGAGAGCAAATGCTCGCCACTCAGACGCCGCCCAGCGCTTCCTGTCACTGAGCCGCCGCGGTTTCAGTCTGATTTCATGGGGTGTCTGTAAGGCGCACAGAGCTTCGTCCAGGTCGTGCAGATGCTGAGGAGTCAGGTGAAAGGGTTTGTGGGCGTGGCCAGAGTCGAACCACAGATCGACAAACTCTGGAACAACGCCCAGACAAAAACACTGCATGTAATCAGGAAGGAAACCTTTGATGATGTCGAACGACGGCAGCAGAACCAGCGGGCTCGGACCCCTCACTCCCATCGTTTGTCGCAGACCGCATCCGTCGGTCTGGACGGGGTAAACTCTGGTGAAACCCCGCCCCTTCGGCACCAGCTCGCCTCTGTGGTAGCAGAAGCTGCAGCCGAACTCGCCGCCGAACGACTGAAGGTTCTGCAGCATGGACCTGGCGGCCGAGTCGCACACACACACTTGAGCTGTGACGGCGGTGCGACGCTCGGCGCCGGTGTCGTCCGTCCACCTGAAGCCCTCGTTAGAGAGTCGATGAAGCTCGTTGATGAACGGCGTGAAGAAGCTCTGCTCGTGCGGCCTTCCTCTGCCCAACCACAGCGTGTGCAGCAGGACGTTCCTGCGACGCTCCGCGTACGGAAGCTCGTTGATCGTGCACAGGATGGGCCAAATGGAGAGCTTGGAGTCGAGCGGGACGCCATCGCACCTGAAGGTGAGAGTAATTCTTCCCGCCCGTCGGTCGCCCTCGTATTCCTGTCCGGTGACCACGTCTGAAACACAGCCGTCCCTGACGGCGTGCTTCCCTAGCTGTGAGTGGATGTGTGGGAGGATCCTCCGCAGCTGGACTTCAAGCGGCATCACCAGGAAGTGATGATCCTTCTCCAGCAGGTATTTGTTACTCAATCTCTGCTGACACGCTCCGCACCGACTCCCAGGCTCCACGCCGATGTAGCTTCCACATTTGGGACAGTATAAGTGGATCTCTGCCTTGGAGCTGTAATGGGTGGAGTGGTTCTTTAAAAACTGAGGGGACTTGGGAACACATCCGGGAACGAGAAGGTTCAGGAGGTCCAGGAGGTCTTTGGCTGCTGCGTTTGACAGTCTGTGCTTCAATATGAATGTGAGGAGGAGGAGCAGCAGAGCGCCGGATGTGAGCGCTGATCCGGAGTGAATCTGGTCCCGGTTGAAGTCTGAGTCAAACAGTCCAGCCTGGTGTCAGAGAAACATCAGATCAGTGGATCGTTACAGCGTTATGGGAGACCACTTCACAGAGAACTGACCAGTGGATCTTCCTCTGACGTCTCATCGTCAGATGAAAGTGAGCGACTTCCAGGCTGTAACATAAAAGAAAGTTCAGGTTTTGTTGGTTGACTTTAAAAACTTCTGTACCTCAAGCCTTAAAGTTCCACGCTGATAATATTTTGATTTATTTCCAAAGTTTTTTAAATTATAATTAGACCTGCCACAAACGATTATTTTTATTTTTTTCCGATTAGTCAAGTAATTGGGTCATGTGTAAACTGGATGTAAAGTACACATCTTATCCATCATTAGCTTTAAACTAACTAAAAATTAGACATATATCATTACCTGTGATAATGCTGTAAGATAAATGTGGCTGCTGAAAACGCTAAAACTGTTACCTAGCTAAAAATGATGACGCTACTAACTGAAAAAGCTGATGCTTAAAGCTTGCTAAATGCCAAATTAGCAAATAAAAAAAACTGGAAAAATGTCCAATTTTGCTAAAACAACTAGCATAATGCTAAATATTGGCTAAACTCCAAATTAGCCTTAAGAACTGAAAAAAAAGTATAATTTTTCCAATATTTTAGCATTATTCTAAAATATTAGCTAAACCCTAAATTATCCTAAAAACTATAAAAATCTCTAAAATTGCAAAAACAGCAGGCATAATACTAAATATTAGCTAAACTTTTAATTTGCCTTAAAAACGGAAAAAAGTAACATTTTTCCAAAACAAGTAGCATAATGCTAAATATTAGCTAAACCCTAAATTAGCCTAAAAAAGCTGTAAAAATATCTAAAATTTCCAAAACATCGACCATAATACTAAATATTAGCTAAACTCGAAAATCAGCCTTAAAAACTGGGGAAAATTTATAATTTTTGAAATATTTTAGCATTATTCTTAAATATTAGATGAACCCTAATTTGGCCTTAAAAAACTGTAAAAATAGCAAATTTTGCCAAAATAATGCATAATGCTAAATCTTAGCTTAGCTCCAAATTAGCCCCAAAAACTGTAAAAAATTTCATTTCTTTTTCAATATTTTAACATTATTCTAAAATTCTAGCTATACTCCAATTTAGCCTTAAAAACTGGAAAAATGCCTGAATTAGCCAAAAACAGCTAGCATGTTGCTAAATCAAAAGCTACACTCCAAGTTACCCTAAAAACCTAGTAGTTGCTGAACATTTTAAAGTTTGAACAGTGTCTCTGAAAGTATGCAGAAGATCACAAAAGTCCACAAAGTAAGCAAACATTTGTCTGGAAATGATTCCTCACAAACATCTGTTATAGGACACAATAATACCTCCACCACCATGCTTTAGTGGTGGATTGAAGTTGTGTTTTCTGACGGCATACTTGTTAAAAAACAATTAAAAATGATCAAAAATTCAGTTTCCTTGATATTTTTTTTTTGTTAAAGACTAAAAGTGAAGCTTTTCACATTTCCAAAAACAAAAACTTCCCAAATGTGGTGTAATCTATTTACCCTTTCGTGGCCTGAATCTTCAGTATCATCGGTTTTCTTTGGATAGAAAGAGTTTGCCTAAAAAAGAAAAAAAATATATAATAAAATAAAAATGCTGCGATCAGAAATATCAGTGGATAATAAAGGTGAAATCAAGCTCACCGTGGAATCTTCTTCTTCAACATCACTCGAGGAAGAATCTGCATTCTCACCAACTTCATACACAATGCTATAATGGCCCTTCACGTGTACAGAAAGATGGAATTAAGACTTGTTAAACAAATTAATTAATCTTAAAAAAACAGGTTTTACCATCTCATTGTCTGGATATTCTCCTTTGACGGCCTCCACAGGTATGCAGTAAACCTGAGGGGCAGAAATGAACAAGTTACAGGATTTCTTTGATGTTTGGATATCTTTAACCTTTGTGAAGACTTTACATACCGAAGAATCTGGATTCACCGTATCAGTGCTTTTATTTTTCTGCATTTTGACAAAAAACATATTAAATGTATTTTTTCTTTTTGGTTACAAAAATGGAAAAATCTTCAAGGAACAAATGTTACCTTTGTGATGTTCTGAACTCTATCATCAGCTGGGCCAGCCAACTCCCCTTTATCCTAAAACAATGTTAAAGGCAGAAACAAACATGACAAGTTTTGCTTGAAAATGTTTTAAAATTGTACAATTAACTCAACGGGATTAAGACAAGAAAAGGCAGATATATTTTTTAAATATTTTTATTCACACGATTCTAAAAATACTTTAAAGACCCCTCCGACGAAAATCATGATTTTTGAGTTTTTGACACGTATGTGTGGCATTTGTTTGTTATTAAAGAGAACAAATTTAATAAGAAATGATTTTAGTTTTGCGTTTGAGTATTTCTCCTTTTAAAATCGGGTCTTATCTGGCTCAAAACAATATAGCCGGACATTTCCACTATTGCCCAGGGGCGGGGCTACTTAGCTCAGGTCCAAAAGCCACGCCCCCTCACAGGAGATTTTGGAAACAGAGGCTTCAGATCAACGTGAAAAATGGCTTTTTAAGTCATTTAGGTTGTGAGATTTTGGCTAAAAACTTCATAATCATAACTAAAATTCTACCGGGAAACTTTTTCTTTAAAAAAATGGTCATACGGCAACTTTAAAGATTGTTGACAGAATTTGGCAAATGATCATCACTTTAAATCACCGGATCCAGATTATTTTATATTATTATTAACGCCCAATGCTATTTTGTAATGGTAACTTAATGAAGTATGGCTTTCTTATTAGAACTTACAACATTTCACATTACAAAGGTGCCATCATCCTCTCCTTCCTTCACACTCATAGTGCAGAAAGAAATAAACTAAACCGAATAAAATAACTGAAGGTAAAACAGAGTAAACAGCCAGACAACAAAAAACACAACTAAGAAAATGGAATAATTTGATTTATTTTTGCTAAAAAAACAAAACAAAACAAAACAGTACTTTTATTTTTTATTTCCAGGCTTGGTTTGTTTTGTTCTGCAGCATGTTCACGTTTAACAGAATATATATTATGGAGGTCAAATCTTTTGGGATACTTATAAGTGTTATTTTCTTCATATAAAATGACATAAAAGTAAAAAAAGAAAAGAAAAAAATGAGTTTTTTTTTTCTTTTAACGTTCCATTTATTTATAACTTTAATATATACTCACATATATATATATATATATATATATATATATATATATATATATATATATATATATATATATATATAATGGAAAGTAAAATATTGAAAGTTATTTAAGGTTCAAGTTGATTGATTCTGTAATAGTATCCCTGCCTCTTTTATTCATATTTAAGTGTAAGTTTTGTTTTTAAAATTTTTTTAGTGTGTTTTAGTGTGTTCAATAAATGTTTGTTTTGTTCTACCCGTGACCTAAGGTGTGTTATGGATTTTAACACTCCTGCATTAAATGATACAAACAGGAAGTAATTTCCCTCTTCACTCAGACCTATGTGTAACAAAATAAAAGCATCTGCATAGCTTGTGTTTATAAATGACATTTTTACATTTAAAACCAGGATTAAACAATAATTTTAATCTTATTTAACGTTTAATGCAAAGCAAAATTTTAAAATGGTGTATAAGCTAGCAAAAAGAAATATATAAATAAGTAAATGTTACAGGTATAAGTTATTTTAGGTAGTTTAAATAAATAAAATATTAAAAACATTCGTTAGCTAAGCTGGACTAATTATCTTAAATAACAGAGATTTTGTAACGAGAATGAACATAAAAAACGACTAAGAATAAAGCGCATTAATAATAAACATGTGAGCCTCACAGCAGACTTATGAGACATTTTTTAGGAGAAAAATTCGTGTTTTTTTTTCGTCTCACCTTGCTCAGCTTTCGTCGTCTCGCCGTCGGGTTGTTTTTTATCGGACGGCCGCTTCGAGGCAGCGTCGCCACAGTTTCGAAGCGCTTCCATTTGTAGATAATTTGTCTCACGGTCGACAGATGAACATCTAAACTCTTTGAAATACGTTTATAACCTTTACCAGCCTGGTGCATTTCTACGATTCTTAACCGTATTCCTACGGGGATCTCGTTTCTGCGAGGCATGGTAAGGGCACTAGCAGAAAAAAGGTTAAAAAAAAAAAAAAATCTAAATATTGGGATTTTTAGCAACAAGAAATCAGTCTCCGTTAACTCACTTCCGGCCTATACCGGAAGTACATGTCTGTAAAATCTACTATATTCATTTATTTCGTTTGACAAATAAGCATTTATTACTCATTTTTTTAGTTTTAAAGAAAATATGATCCTTTTTTGCTTTGAATAAGTGCTTATCACAAAAATATCTATAAAATGGATTTACTAGCTAAAATTGCTATGTAGCTTTACTTAAATATTTGAATTTCAGTTATTATATTTTCACTGTTAAAATATAAACCTGAAAACTAAGCTGTCATTTTATGTCCAGTAAAATATATGTATGTCAGAAATTAAATGAATAAGGAAGTTGCTTTTATGTTGAAAAACTAATATTTGGTTTGTGCAAAAAAAAAAAAAACTTCTAATTTCAAAAATACTCAATCTGCTTGGAAAGTGCAACAAGCTTAATAAATGTTTAATAATTGGACTATTTGTTCAACAAATGGGCACAAGTGGACAACTAAGAGAGTAGTATTTTTCAGTTTTTCTTTTTATGTTGTGTTTTAAACTTGCTTTAAATGGTTCTATCACATTATGTTACTACATTTTACCTTTCCTGAACGTGGCACCTTCTGGAATTTGGTCACTATGCCGATAAAGCCTCTTCCTATGCAGCATCAGTAACTGCAGCCACGTTCTAACAGGACGACTGATTCCTTTAATCTGGAAATAAACGTAAACTCAAGAGTCTGGGTTTAAGGTAACATTTTATTTAAAGACTTTTATAGTTTTCCTTTGATGAACGTGCTAGAATGAAAAGCGCCACTGAAACCCAAAAGAGCAAAACAAATCCAAATAGCTGGTGTTTTGAAATCTTCAATCTAATATAGACCACAGTAATGAAACACACAGCACGACAGGTCATGAAAAACAAGAAGCTTTGATGAAGGTTATTCACACGGTTCCATGACAGATTGCATTCCCCGACCCAGCTATAATGTGTGGTTGTTAGACGGCGATGCTTCAGGGGTTGATGGGAAGGTTCTGTGGTGGTTCTGCAGGCAGGTTGTTCTGGACTTCAGCCGGGGCTTTGGCCTCTGCAACAGAAGACTGACTTCATTAAAAGTGTTCAACCTAAACAACACGCTCACGTCGGTCGGAGCATCACCATCAGATTTGTGCGTCTGCTGGTCTCCATCAGGACCCACGGGAGGCTCCCTGCCTGCTCCCTGCTGCTGCCTCTGAGACATTTCCAACACGGCCTGGAATCAAAACGGCACATTTCAGTCCTCCAGGCTGGATTCTGGTCTAACATCTCCTCTTTTCTACAGCTACCTGCTGGTACTCTCTCCTCTGAGCCTCCAAAGCTTTTCCTCTCTCCTTCAGCAGCTCCTGCTCTTGATGAAGAGCGTCTGCCTTCCTCTTCAACTCCTCCTCTTTGTCTCGAAGCTCCGCCTCGAAGCGCTGCAGCTCCTCCTCCGTGTACGCTGGCTTTGAGTCCAGAGTCTAAACCAGGAGAGAACAGATTTAAGAGACTCGAAAGCCGAACTGAAGAGGGATTTTATTCTTTAGGAGCGGCTAAATGTTGATTTAGTTTATAAGAGTTTAGTCAAATCCCTCTAGTGAAAAAGGTTTACATGAAACAGTGATGACCAACAAATAAAGGTCAAAAGGGTTAAATGATCAGGGTGAAAAAATAAATAGTTTCAACACCATTAAAATTATATTCATCTCTGACTCGACTTGAGGTGTTCCACAAGGCTCAGTCCATGGTCCGATCCTATTCATCATCAGTGCATATCCCCTCTCAATGGGACTTTGCAATGTTGATGATACTCAACTATATATCAAAAATATACATTCTGTACATTTTGTATTGTACATTCTAACTGAAAAAAGAACAAATAAATAAATCAAATCAAATCAAACTGCATATTTCAATGTTTTAAATAAATAAAACAAGTAAAGCTGCCCAGAAAGGATTTTTTAAAATTTAGATATAACCTAAAACTTTCTGGAATGATTGATATCAGAAAAAACACAGTGCCAACATTTACAAACCTTGGCATTAAATTTGGTTGTTTGAAAAAATAAATATATATTTCTTTTTTTTAATTAAGTTTTTTTTATTCATAAATGCTGTTTTCTGAAAGAGAAGCCAAATTCTTTGCATTTCATAAATTATCTCAGACATTTTTTATATAAATCCTAACATCCATCCATCCATCTTCTTGAGCGCTTCTTCCCTTTCGGGGTCGCGGGGGTGCCGGAGCCTATCCCGGCTACTGATGGGCGAAGGCAAAATAAGAAAGCTATAAAACTTTTTGTTAATCAGTTTTTCTTTTGATTTTACTTTAATAACTTTATTTTAAAGCTATTTTTAGTTTGGTATTATATACTACTTTGTTCTAGTTTTCTATCAGTATAATGTTACTACCTACCAAATGGAAAAATGTTTTGAACTTTGTAAAAAATAAATTGACCAAGTCCACCAATCCTCTGGTCACATACAGGATGGAACCTGCAAAACTCTCTAGATGGAAGTGGAAATTTCACAACTTTTGCCGAAAGTGGAAATTTCCTGAACTATTGGAAACCCTTTCAAAAATGACATTTTAAAACCTTCTCAGAACTATCAGTTTTTTAAATGTGAATAAACTGTAACTGTCTAGAAGTTTAGAGTGAAGATGAGCTTCAAACGGGACAGAGAACGTTTATTCAATATTAACAAGTGTTCAAATTTGTATTACTTCACCTGTTTCCTGTTTTTTCTGAGACTGCCCCCCAGTGGCAGCAACACGCAACAACACAAGTCCAAACTCCTTTTCTCTTCATGTTTATATTTGTTCCTCAAAGCGAATCTCTTTCTTTGCTTCAAAAATGCCCCCCTCTCCTCTGTGAGGTCCGTACCTCCCACTCCTTGGCGTTGTTGAACTCCTTCTTCTCTGTGGACTTCAGGAACTCCTCCAGGCTGACGAGTCGGTCTCTGTTTGTGTCCACCTTAAACCCAGAGGGAGAGAACCTACATCAGTTAAAACTATCAAATCTGCAGAATCCCAGAGAGTAAATAACTCACATTTTTCATAACATGCTCCCTCATTCTGAGCCGCTCCTCCTCCATCTCCATCATGTCGTCCTCCTCGTTTTTCGGGTTGTAGACTTTCTCCAGCTGAGAGAAAACGAGGCTTAGACTGAGACTTTTCACTTCATCTGAGGGTGAAACTCCTTCCTACCTCCTTTGTGAAGAGCGCCTCCAACTCCTGCTCATCCAGAACTCCATCTTCGTTTGTATCGTGAAGCTTGAAGAAGGTTTTAGGGTTGAACTCCTGAGGATCCAGTCCATCCGTCTCCTCCCAGACTTCCCGCAGCTGATCCACACTCCCCTGAGAGTCGACACAACTCGGATCAGAAAACACAATCGTTTTGTCATAAATCCAAACTCGAGCAGCGTTTACCGGAGCGTTGACTTTGGGGTGCTGGCGGTGTTTCTCTTTCAGCTCCTGCATCCTTTTCTCCTCTCTCTCCCTCTTCTCCTGGTCCAGACTCTTCAGGTACTCCCTCCTCTCATGCTCCTTCAGCATCTCGTAGCGTTTGAACTCCTCGTGCCGCTCGGCGTCGTAGTTCTCCAGGTCCTTGGTGGCCTAGAACGACAGAGAAATCACCCTGAAATATTACTCAGATAAATATCAGATCAAACTTCTACTTCAGCCATAAAAATAAACAGATTCCTCCACTGCAGCAGAGCTCACCGCTGAGATCAGCAGCTCCAAGTCTTTGGCCTCAAAGGTGTTTTGATTGTGAGGATCCAGATGTTCAAACTGTTTCAGCAGTGAGGCGTGGTCCATCTGGAGAGCTGAAGATGGAGGACCGAAACTCCGCATGAGATGGAAACAGTCTAATATTCCATTCTTGATCAAATTAGATAGTCTAAACTTTCTTTTGTTTGTCTTCCACTCTCAAATGTGATATAAAACAATTTTTATTTCAAGAACTTTTATAAAAGAATAAAAAAAATGTTTTTAGTTCTCAGAAGTTATGATTTTTTTGACTGAAGGCCAAAATAACTGTTTATATTCTAAGAAAAAGAAAAACTTGTGACAAAATTCCTTTACTCTGTCAGAATAAAGGGGATTGCATTTCCTTTTTCTCTTTTTACTTTATTTTTTTGTGCTCAACAAACGTAAAGGATTTGAATTCCAAATGTTATTAAGAACAGTTAAAATATACTGTCAAATTATTTTTGCACTCTTATGCTTCTATTTTTATCAATAATTGAAAGTTTGCTGCGGTGTTTGTGGTAATTTTTGTCACAATTCTTTTCCAAACATTGTCTAATCACATTTTAGGCATTGAAATCAAATTTATGTTAAAAATTAAATTAAAATATATTGTTTTCTCCAGACTCTTGGCAAGTCGACGGATTCTTCTCAAATGGAAAGAAGCTCCTCCAACCACAGTTTGACATTGAATTAAAGATGTATTATTTAATTTAAAACTTGAGAAAATAAGGTAGACATTGAGAGGTTCTGGATGATTCTGAACCTTATTAACCTTTATAATCACCCATCTACAAAAGTGACAGAATGACCTTCTTTCACTGTTATTACTGTTTTTTTGGGGGTGGATATTTTTTTTCCCAAATCACGTAAGAATTTTATTATGATTTTTTTTCTTTTTTCCATAAGCATATATATATATATATATATATATATATATATATATATATATACACACGTCTACATGTTATGTTGTAACTAGAAATTTCGCATTACCTGTGATAATGCTAGTGTGAATGCTGTAAGCTGAACGTGGCGCTGAAGATGCTGATATTGATAGCTGAAAATGCTAAAGCAGATAGCTGAATCCGCTGAAGCTGATTGCAAGCCTAATTCCCAAATTACCCTAAAAAGCAGGAAAAATGTCTAATTTAGCCAAAACAGTTAGCAAAAAGCTGGATTGAATGCTGAAATAACTTTATATGGGGAAAAAAATCATGTAAGGTTTCCTTTATGGATTTTTTTCAAATCAAAAACAACTTGTACAAATCAACAACTTTGTTGAATTAAATCTCTATTGTCTGTAAAAAAAAAAAATCTGATATTTTTAGACTTTTTTAAACAAAAGTTCTTGTAGTAGTATTTTATTTT
Source organism: Oryzias melastigma (assembly GCF_002922805.2). Taxonomy (NCBI): domain Eukaryota; kingdom Metazoa; phylum Chordata; class Actinopteri; order Beloniformes; family Adrianichthyidae; genus Oryzias; species Oryzias melastigma. Next base: position 2,737,509 of record NC_050519.1, read on the forward strand.
GAAAATAGATTTTCAGAAACAGAAGCTTAAAATTACCAACTTCTGACTTGGTTGAGAATATATTGTCTAATTTAAACCGGTCTGTGACCTGAAAAAGGAAGAGGACCACTGCTTTATAATACATAGTTACAGAATAACAAGAGATCTATAACACGATGATTATGAGTACCAAACACTGGAATAGAGACCTCACTTTGACCTCCACTCACTCTGTGTGTTGCTGCTGTCCAGTTTAGCCTTCAGCAGCATCCGGAGCCGAGAAACCTCCTGCCGCTTCAGCTCATCCAGTCGGGTCCTGACGTGATGGCCGACCAGGTCCAGCTCTTTGCTGAGACGGCCGTTCTGAAAACAAACACCCGAGCACTCATGAGTTTTGTTAACTTATTAAAGATTGCTGTAAGAATGACTGACAGTAAATTCCGACCTTGATGTCCTCTGTGTTTGCCGTCTGCAGCTTCTCTCTAAAGTGAGGGTCCGTCTCCAAAACTTCAATCACCTCCCTGAGATACCGGTCATAATACAGACCCGTATCCTGCAGCGGGGTGAGAGGAAGAACAGCTTTTACCCAACGGGATCAGACAAATCGGACCGGTGGAGGACATTCACGTCCGTTAGTTACCATGTTTTCCTCCTGCACCTCTTCTTTGGGCTCCTGGTTGCCTCCATTGCGGTCGATGGGCACAGACCAAACCCCAGCAGAGATGGACAGGAGCAGCAGCCAGCGGAGATGCAGGAACATCCTCCTGCAGGGTGAAGGCCACACGATGAACACCAATCAACTACACCGCAGCCTGAGTCAGCTGGATTCAGACAGTCTCAGGTTGGGATTACTATTAAAAGCGTCTAAAACACTCTTGGTTGGGTCTAAAGTTGATGACTCCTTCAGTTTGGGTTGAATTTCAGAACCAATGAGCGAAGCAACACGGATGTGAAAACGGATATGGATCCAGAAATAAACACACTCTTATGGAGGCCCCAATAACAGGACAAACATCTACTAATGCTCGATTTAAACTAAAGTTTTCAAAATATCCTGGTTAAACAAAAATATTGCATGAAATCTCGAAAAAACACTCGTACTTTCTACCAACGTCATTATTTCTAAATTTGTCTCCTTTTTGTCGAAGTTTATTGAAAAAAGTTCAATACAAAGGTTAAAAGATAAGTTCAAAACAGTAAGAATGCGTTTTAAAAGCTAACTTACCACATAAATGCGTCCGAAATGTGATCCAAAGGGATCCAACACGACAAACAGGAATCTGTTTATGCGGCGCGTGTTAATGACGTCACGAGTGTGCTGCTGTCGGCTGCGTTCAGGAACAATACGAAATAAGAAATATTCCGACAATGTAGCGATTGACTTCTATCATTAAAGTCAAAATTGTATTACAATTGAATAAATAAAAGCCAGTATATTAAAAGTTATTCAAAACGAATGTTTTTTTAATGGATTTTCAGTGAAATTGACATGAGTAGGATGTTTGCGGACATTAAAAATGATCCTTAAAGGCATCGTTGCTTTAAAAACAATGAAAAGGAACCAAAATCCTTCACAGTTAGGAAATTGCTCAAAAACAGATTAGAAATAGATTTACAATATGTTTTATTTTACACACAAAACAAACACATGGCAAATTGAAATAAATTAGTGTAGGCTAATATTTACATGCTAATTGTTTTAGCTAATTTAGGTGCTTTTTTAAAATTTTTTTAGGCTATTTTGGAGTTTAGCTAATATCTACATGCTAGCTGTTTTTGGCTGTTTTTCTACATTTTAAATGTAGCTATTTTTTCAGCAACATACCAGCTCGATCCTTCCCATTGTCCCTTAAAAAAACATGAAAAAATACCAATATGCTCCACAATTAATTAATTGCTCAAAAACAGATTAGGAATATATTTTATTTAAGATACAAAACAAACGCATGGCAAATTGAAATAAATTAACATAAGTAAAAAAATTGCACATGATCATAAATTAGGCATAAATAGAGTGCATTAAAAATAATATGTAGGCATGACGATAAAATTCACTGACAGTTAATTGGATATGGCACACAAAAATAAATAAAGACAAATCAAATAAATAACAGTAAACATTTGCTGTCACAATGAATTCATATCAGTTTGACTGATGAATCTAATAAACTTTAGTTCTTTCGTAAAGTTAATCAGTGATTAGAAGTCGATCTCTCTCATGTCAGTTGGTGTTCCAGGTCTTTCGCTCTCCACCTCTTCATCCTTCTCCATGGGGGCCTGCTCCAGCCCACCCCTCAGCCGCTGCCTCAGGGCGTTTTCAATCATCTCACTGTAGCACTGCAGCACTACCTTGGGACCAAAAAGCACAGAAACAAACTATTAAATATTCAGGCCAGTTGCAATCGGCTGCAAAATGCAGCAAGAACCTTCAAAACTAAGGTCAGCTCAGGCTGAGGGTGACATACCAGGTCGGTCTGGCACAACTCTGCCAGGACTTCACTGCTGTTGGACAGCTGAGTGGACCTCCTGTTGCTCAGACCCCTTAGGGCGCAATTCAGTGATGCTGCAGCAACAAGTGACGGGGGAGCTCCCAGAAAACGGGAGTCACAGACACACATGGCAGTCAGAGTGTCGCTGTGTCGGCGCAAAGTGGAGAGCATCTCCGGATCAGCGTCTCCTCGCCCCCCGGCGGAGGCCAGAAAGTGAGGGATGAAGTCCTGCGGGGTGACCGCAGCGGTGTCCCACCGAAGGGTGCTGAGGATAACGCGCTCCATCTCCTGAGGGTGATTCAGAAACAAAAGCAGAGAATGATTTTAAGAGACATGTGTCAAAGTATCCGGCCCTCCAGATCCTTCTATTTTATTGTTCTTAAAGGCCAGATGTTATCTTGCGCTTATTTCTAACTTGTTTAATTTTGTCAGGATATATTTTTATGGAGAGTAAAATATTGAAAGTTACTTAAGGTTTAAATTGATTTATTCTGGATTAGCCCAGTATTCCTGCCTTTTTATATTTTATAATTATGTTAAAAAGTTACGGTTTAGAAGTTTTAAAAATTAGGATTCTGCTACCTTTTAGGTCTATTTTTGGGATTTACTAAGAATTTTTTTGGCTCTTTTCGAGTTTAGGTAATATTTACATGCTAGCTGTTTTGGCCATTTTTTCAGTTTTTAGTCTGTTTAGCAGTATAGCTTATATCTACATTTTAGCTGTTTTGACTAATTTAGGCCTTTTTTGTTGGTTTTTAGGCTATTTTGAAGTTCGGCTATTTTTTCAGCTACATGCTAGCTGTTTTGGCTAACCTAAGTTTTTTTTTTTTAAAGGCTAATATTTTAGCTGCCTATCAGCTTCAGCGTTTTCAGCTATTAGTGTCAGTGATTTCAGTTATCAATTTTAGTATTAGATATCAGCACTAGCATCTTCACCGGCCAAATTCATCTTACAGTATTCACACTAGCATTATCGCAGGTAATATATCTAGTACATAATGTTTTTAAAGTTTGAAAGATTTTGTTTAGTGTATTTAATAAATGTTAATTCTGTTCAACCGGCGACATAAGGTGTGTTTTGGATTTTGGCATCTTGTGCGATTGAGCTTGACATCCCTGCTTTAAACCAATATCTTCCAGTAGAGATGCTGACTTAAAAACAAAGTGTGCCACAGATGCTGAGGTGCAGACTCACCCGCAGGTCTGAGGGCTGGAAGCTGTACTCGGCTGCGGCGCAGAGGCTGTCTGCAGTCACACCGTCACACTCTGTGAGCTTTGATGCGATCAGGATGCAGCCGGCAGCCAGGCAGTATGGAGACACAGCCAGAGCCAGATGTGCAGACAGGAACCTGTCCATCAGAGACACGGACTGGGGGAACACCGCCTCATCACAACCACAGTCACAGCACACCTGGAACACAAAAACATGGGGATCAGCTCCTTTCTTTGGTGACAGATGGAGTGGATGGCAGTCTCGTACCTCCAGGGCCCATTTGGCGAGCTCCTCCCTGCGCTCTGGATCCCGCTGGATGAGGGTGGTGTAGAGCATGGAGGGCATGTACCTCTCTTCCAGGTGAAGCAGCCTCTGGATCACCCGACGTCCTGACACTGTGGGGTCCCAGGCGGCCCTCAGCTGACCTTTGGCTTCACTCCGTCCCTCATCCGGACCTGCAGCGTCCTCCACTTCTTCACACCAAAGGGACACGCACATTCCTCTGTCCATCTGCAAATCCTGGATCCTTTACATCCAACGTGGAAGAAGTCTGTCTGCCGGCTGAGAGGCTTCACAGGTGAGCAGACATCCCCTCTCGGTCTCATGGAAAATCGTCGGCCCTCCTCTTCCCTTCAGAGTCTTATACTCAGCAGAGAAAAAAGACGGAGGGAGTGACCCAAAAGAGGGGGCCGGGACCGCACAAGTGACATAAACATAATACTGGGACTAACAATAAGGTCTGCAAAACAATCGCTTCAACAGGTGGAGAGGGAGAAAGACGGCGGCACAGGGAGGCAGAGGGGGAGGACACCGCAGAGGGAGGACCCCGCGGGGGGAGGTCCCCGCAGGGACCCAGAACAGCTTGAATTCGACAGTGAAACAGAGAAGGGAGGAAAAGAAAAGACAGGGAGGAGAGAAAAGGTCATCTCCAGACTCTGACAATGGGCATGGATGACAAAAGGACCAGGGCGTTTGTTTACATCACCAGCTCAGGAGGAAATACGTCAACTTCAGAGTAATAGATGAATAATTTGATCCGTTTCTCACTGAATTTTTTTTTCATTTTTTTTATTTCTGCATTTTTTATTTGAAAATGTTTGATATAAAGAGACTTCTCAAACAAACAAACACAAAGTAGTTAAACTTTCGCTCTAATTTTTATAGCTTCATATGAGATAAATGATATCCTGAACAATAATTCAAGGAAAATTTATGAGAAATAATATTTTCAAAGAGAAATTTGTCAGGATATTTAATATTATTGGAACAGGAAGATGTATCCCACTATCTTTTTTTTTTTTTCGGTTGTTCGAAGGAAATTAGACAAAATTGTCCAAAGTAATCACATTTATTTTCAGGATCAGAATAATTTATTATTATTAGTTTTATCATTTTAATGAAATTAGAGTACCTCAGAGAAAAACAAACAGCAACATAGGACAATAATTTAGCAAAATGAGAGGCAGGCAAGAAAAAAATAGTGCATAATGTGCAGGGATGCAATAGTACAGTTTATTAATAGAATGTGTTAAATACAATGTGTAAAAAACTAGAGTAAATTAGGAGGTAATTAAGACAAATCTACAAAGTAGATTGCAGAATATATGATTTATTTTGACACATCATTTGAGAATCCTTTTACAGCCATAAAGCTCTCATTAATGTTTTAATTAAAAAAATATACAGGATTTAATTAAGCTAATGAACTAACAAGGGATTTTTTTAAAAAGGAAACATAAAAAATATAAAGAAAATAATAGTAATTTGTCTGTGTTTGGAGAACTGACAACGTGCTTTGTGTGTACAGTTCTTATATTTAATAGATGTGTGTTTTGATATGCATCACTTGTGGTGAAAACTAAAAATAAAAAGTTTAAATTAATAATAATAATTTTCCTGTAACTGGATGTAATAATACCTAGGAGTTTACCACTGGGTATATAAAGGGTATAACAAGATATTTGCAAATTTCGTTAGGTATCTTCAACTGAGGCACTACTTTCACAAACATATCAAAAGGAGCAAATGGGCTTTGATTTTTCAGTGACTATTTTCAGCAAAAATGATTCATACTAGCATTATTACAGGTTATGCAACTTTTCTAGTTATTAGTTAAACTTTGAGTTTTCTTAAAACCAAGAGGCACAATGGAGGAATAAAAGAGCCACAGGTTGCAGACCACAAATATGGAATATAATAGTCTGTGTTTTTTGTGTTACTTTTGTTGTGTTTTGTTACAAAAAGATCAAATAAAAATGAATAATATCTAATCATCCGTTTTGTTAATTAAAATATTCATCTGTAAACATGTTCATAAAAGTTTTGGCTCCCCATTTTTTCTCATTGTCAAAGCAACCCGTCATCCCCCCCCCGCCTATAGCAATCTGCCGCCCTTGTTTAAAGGGCGGCGAGGGCCGGGCGAGGTATGTGCAACAGACAGTGGAGCCGCGGAGGTCAATGAGCCGTATTGTCTCCCTGAACAAATCCGTGTCAGACGACAGGCCCTGGCCTTCTGCCTGCTGCTGCCGGCTCCTCCCGTCACGCATTGACGGCAGACACACTCCCCACATGAAACCCTCTGCCGCTCACAATGGGGTCGCACTCACCAGAGGAGATACAGATTGTATTTGACACGCTCATTACAGGTGGCTTTTCACACATTTTAGGCTTCAATGGCGGCTAATGTTTCAAATGGGAGTTAAATGGACGTCCACGCTGACACCGAGCTGGGATCTCCAACACTTGATTTCAGCTCGTCATCAATAATTCAGAATCCATTCAGCAACTCTGACTTTTTAAGTTTTTACACCTTTGGATAAGAAGAGATTCTGTTTCAAAAACAACAGGATCGTTTATTTAAAACTTATTTTAAAAATATATATATACATTTATCAGAAACATTAGGAAGATTTTCTTTTTAAATTGGTGACTTTTTGTAATGTTGTGCAAAGAATTCAAAACTTTTGTTCCACAAAAGTATTCAAAAACAGTAAAATTTAAATAATCCTATTTTAGTAGTTTTTTTGTAATGTCTAGATTACAAATACTTCCAAAGACTGACAAGTCAGGACCGCCAGTTTAAAGGAAGTATTTCATTTTAATTTAGCTTCAGTTATTTATTATTTAAAAATATCAAATCAATCAATCCAATATTTATTTACGAAGCACTTTTCACATTTAAAAGCAAATGAGTGCCCATTACACCCCAGCTCCACATCATCCACAAACTCTGACCCTAAAAAAAAATTAAAAATCCAAAAGATACCCGTGGCTTCACTCTGCTGTACAAAACTGGACTGGTCACATACACGGGGCACCGCTACAGATCCCACCAAAACAAAGTTGAACACTGCTGACTGCCATCCTCAGTTCTGGATCCCTTTCTTGTTTGTACAGTTCTGTTACAGTTCTGTTTTTGACAGCTCTTTAGCTTTCCCAACGACTCCAGAAATGTCCGTGCAGCACTGGATGAAGGATGAGGGTCAATTGGGAGCTCAAAAACTCCAAAACCTTTAGTGCAACTACATGGATTACAGGTAACGTTCACAGGTGAGAATGGTTACCTGTAACTGACATTCAAACTCTTTTGTATCAGCTTGTGTTCATGTTTTCAGAATAGTCAGCAAACATTTTACAGCAAACATTAAACATTTAACAGGAAAGTTGACAGTTGACTATTAAAATAATCGTTTGTGGCAGCCCTAATAAAAAAAATACACAAAATCTGTCTTTTTTGATACATATATCATTTTTGGTGATTTTCCTTAAAGTTATGAACAGTTTTAGCTACATGATGCTGTTTGGTTTATTCGTGACATAATTTTGTTTGTTTCCTAAAAGCTCTTCAGAACTGTGATCCTTTTATGAAACAGTTGGAATTTAAATCAGAAATGTGGTTGAACGTTTCTCTGGATTTGGACGTGGAGCTCATGAAGAGGCTGTAATCCTCCAGAGAAGCGAGGGAACACGAGGTTTAAAGTTGTCGGGCTGTAAGAGCAGCATTGAGAGCGGCTGAAAGCAGATTGACTTTGAATGAAGGCCTGAATGAGTTTGGCTCCGTCAGTCAAGTGAGGTCAGGTTGGGGTGGACTGGGCGGAGTGGCAGATCGGGGGCCTGTTTAAGCAGCCTGTTAAATTCATACACCGCAGCTGTATTCAAACAGCACGGAGGGAGAGGGCCGGAGACAGAGACGGGCCCCCTGGAGGAGGCGTGGCGCCCCGCCCCTCGTTTTCCAGCTCATTTCCCGGGGTGGGGGGGAACAGAGGTCCTATTTTACCCTCACACAGACACCTGCTGGCCCGTGGGGAAGGAGGGGGGACGAGGTCAAAGTGGAAATGGTTCACAGGTTTAGGTTGCATTAACGACCATGATTTCTAATTAAATGATTTGTAAGTTTACGCTTTGAGTTCTCAAAATTCACGACTTCATTTGGTCAAATTTTATCCTTTTGTCCTAACTAATTCAAAATGTATAACCTTTTATTGGTTGAATATTTTTGCTATATAAAAAATACTTTGTTTTGGTGGAATTTGTTTGGTTCAAACAATTAGAACAAACGAGCAAAAAAAAAAAAAAAACTGCAGAAGACATTTGTAATTCTTACAGTCTCACTAGCCTGTTTCTTAATTACTAGCTAAACTCCAAAATAGCCTAAAATTCCTCAAGAAACTACTTTAGTCAAAATCATTAGCCTGTTGCTAAAATAGAAGCTAAACTCTAAATTAACACAAAAAAACAGTAGATAACAAATTAGCCAAAAACGTTAGCATGTTGCTATATTAACTTAACTCCAAATTAGCATCAAAAACATCATTACATGCCAAATTAACCAAAGAAGCTAGCTTGTTGCTTAAATAATAGCAAAACTCCAAAATAGCCTAAAATTCCCAAAGAAACCAAATTAGTCAAAAACATTAGCATGTTGCTAAAATAGAACCTAATCTCTAAATTAACCAAAAAAAAAAAAAAACCCAGTAGATAACAAATAAGCCAAAAACGTTAGCATGTCGCTAAAAACAGAAGCTAAACTCTTAATTAGCTTAAAAAACATTAGAAGATAACAAATTAGCCAGAAATGTTAGCATGTTGTCAAAATATTAGCTAAACTCTAAATTAGCATAAAAAACCTCATTAGATGCCAAATTAGCCAAAGAAGCTAGCTTGTTGCTTAAATACTCGCTAAACTTCATAATAGCCTAAAATTCCTCAGTAAACTAAATTAGTCAAAAAAGTTAGCATGTTGGTAAAACAGAAGCTAAACTCTAAATTAGCCTAAAAATCAGTAGATAACAAATTAGCCAAAAATGTTAGCATGTTGCTAAAACAGAAGCTAAACTCTAAATTAGCCAAAAAAACAGTTGAGAACAAATTAGCCAAAAATTTTAGCAAAAATTGAGTAAACTCCAATTTTTTTCGAAACTTACTATACAAGATTAAAACGGAGTCCACATGTTTATTTAAAGATTTGTTGCTAATCTACTTAAAATTTTGACATTTGAAAACTTTTTCATTAATTTATAAGGCATATTTTGCCTAGTATTTCAAAAACAATCTGTAATTTTCATCATAGGTATATCTCAACTATGAGAAAAAATGAGGAAAAAGTCCAGAAAATCACATTGTCTAATTTTAAAGACTTTATTTGTAAATTGAAAATTTAATTAATTTTGTAAATTAAAAGCAAGATTTCTGTCTCTCAAAGACCGTTAACTTCTTCTCTAAGAGGATCCTCTGTTCTCCACTCGTTACCTGTATTAATGACACCTGTTTGAACTCGTTATCTAACATAAAACACACCTGTCCACAACCTCAAACAGTCACACTCCAAACTCCACTATGGCCAAGACCAAAGAGCTGTCTTAGGACACCAGAAACACATTTCACATACAAGACCACTGATAATCTCCTTGAAAGTCTGATGTCCAGCGACAGCCCAAAAACATCTCTGCTTCAGAGGAGATCTGTGTGGAGGAATGGACCAAAATACCACCAACAGTTTGTGGAAAAGACAAACACAAAACATTTGACTGCTGTCATTGTCAACACGTAACAAAGTATTGAGATGAACTTCTATTATTGGCCAAAAACATATTTTTCCACCACAATTTACAAAAAAATTCTTTAAAAATCTATTTTTTTCTCTCATTTTCTCACTCATAGTTGAGGTATACATGATGAAAATTACAGACCTCTTTCATCTTTTTACGTGGGAGAACTTGTACAGTTGGTGGCTGACTGACTGACTTCTATACGTGTGAAATTCCATTTTCTGTCTTTGTAGTTTTACTCGGAAATAAAAACGTCTTTGAAGCAAGGCACAACGAGAACAGCAGTTTGTATTTAATATTTGTATTTCTAAATGCAGGGATGTCTTTATTTTTCCTTTTTTTCTGATGGAAGCAACACTGAACGAGTTTAATGCTGTAAGAGCTCCTTTAACTGTTACAATATCATTTTTTTATTGTTTTGATGCTATGTATTGTTATTAAATGAAATAAATCATAAAAAAGATTGATGCTCCTCAATTTTCCTACCAAATTTAAAACAAAACTGCTACTGTACTTTTAAAAAATCCCCAAACTGTTGCACTAAAATGTCCTCAAATCCTTTAAATGATCATTTTGAGGTTTGATTAAAAATTGCTTGAATCTGTGAGCAGCTTCTTCTGATTGTGGGAGGAGCCTTTTTAAATTGTGACAAATTCAGGAAGATTATTCTGAGAAAATATGGCAGATTATTCCTCAGTAAATTATCACAAGACGAGAAAACCCTGTTTTAGATGAAACCCTTTATTTGGCAGTAGTTCACAGATGAAAATGTTACACATAATGCAGATTACAAATTACAAGGCATGACATAAAGTACTTCTTCTATGCATGATTCATGCCAAACGCTTGCATAGGCCTGGATTGGCGCCGTTTAGCTCTTTCCCTTTGAAGACGACGACCCAGGAGTTCAACGACAGAGTAGCAGCATCGAGGAGAACCGAGGTGGAGGCGGGGCGTGCACGAAAAGGCAAAAACGTAGAGAAAAAGCAGGATTATTCACAAAAAACACTGTAATGCTGACCCATCCAGACTGAAGACACCCCTCGGAGGTCTGCAGGTCTCGCTGGAGTGACTTCAACACTTTGAGGACTTCAACAGCGCCCCCTGCCTCCAACAGACAGTAACAACAACCGTTAAATAGAGGAAACTCCTTCCAGTGAGAGTCAAAGTGTTAAGTTTCCATTTGTTCCTCTTCCTTTCTTCTTACAATATTTAGAAGTGACTTTAGGAACAGTTTTCCAGAATTCCTAAAAGAATTTCTAAGGAAACGGATTTTGTTAAAACAGACTTCAAACTCAGTCAAGTGAAGAAACTCTTCAACTTTAACCAATTCAATCACAATTTTGAAGCTACTTTAACAAAGAAAAGAAAAAAAAATCAAACTTTTTGCTCAAATTCTGACACATTTAGTTTGTAGTGTCCATGAAAAACTAAAAAAGTTCTGATAAATTAGGATTTAATATCTTTTTGCATTAATATTTATAATAAAATCTGAGTAAAACAAATTAAATCTACTCCTTTAATCAAAGGAGAAAGTGGCCGTGTGGAAGATAGAAGAAAAACACGTTCAGAAAACCTGGAAACTGAAACTTCCCAAATTTAAGATTATTGCCAGAATATGGAGGAACATTTCCTAAAACATTGCATGCAGACCGAAACACGTTTGTCCAAATATTTCTGTCAGTCCTCCAGCGGATCTGCAGATCTAAGGATAGGTGGGGCCGTGAGAGCCAGAAGGAGCTGCTCCTGCTTGTGATTGGCTGAGGACGGGCGGCGCCTCGCTGCTCTGAGACTCTGAGCTGTTCTCCTCCGAGCTGGACGGGTCACAGAGACCCAGAACCTGCTGCACCTGGACGGGAAGCTCCTGCGTAGACAGGAAGAGAAGAAGAGAAACTGTAGACCAGGAGTGTCAAACTCAAATCGCACAACAATCCAAAACACAACTTAGATCGCAACATTTATTGAACACTCTAAAACTACACTTTATAAAACTTTAAAAACTTAACTTTTTAAAAATAATTATGAACTGGATATTTAGCATTACCTGCTAGTGTGAATGCTGTAAGCTGAATTTGACAGCTGAAGATGCTAATGCTGATAGCTGAAAACACTGAAGCTGTTAGCTGGCTACAATATTAGCTAAATGCCAAATTAGCCTAAAAAACTATATAAAAAAAACCTAGGTTAGCCAAATCAGCTAGCATGTAGCTGAAATAATAGGAAAACTTCAAAACTGCTAAAAAAACTGAACAGAAGCCTAAATTAGCGAAAACAGCTAGCATGTAAATATTAGCTAAACTCTAAAATAGCCTAAAAAACTAAAAAAAAAAAAAAAAAAAATAGATTTAGGTTAACCAAAACAGCTAGCATGTAGCTGAAAAAATTTGCTAAACTTCAAAACAGCCAAAAAAACTGAAAAAGCCCGAATTAGCCAAAACAGCTAGCATGTAAATATTAGCTAAACGCTAAAATAGCCTAAACAACTTAAAAAATACCTAAATTAGCCAAAACGGCTAGAATTTAAATAATAGCTAAACTCTAAAATAGTCTGAACAACTTAAAAAATACCTAAATTAGCCAAAACTGCTAGCATGTAGCTGAAATATTAGCTACACTTTAAATCAGCATAAAAAAACTTTAAAAAGAAGCCTAAATTAGCCAAAACGGCTAGAATTTAAATAAAAGCTAAACTCTAAAAATAACCTAAACAAAAAAAAATACATAAATTAACCAAAAAATCTATCAAGTAGCTTAAATATTAGCTAAACTACAAAATAGCCTTAAAAAATCTTAGTTCATGCTAAAATACTCCAAAAATATAGCAGAATGTCAATTTTTAAACTAACTTTTTAACATAATTATGAATAATAAAAAGGCAAGAATATTATTACAGAACAAATCAACTCAAACCTTAAATAACTTTCAATATTTTTCTCTACATAAAACATATATTCAGTCAAAATTATACACGTTAGAAATAAGCGCAAAATAAAAATTTAAATAATAAAATATAATAACCCAGAGGGCCGGATCCGGCCCCCGGGCCTTGAATTTGACACGTGCTGTAAGCAAAAGACCGTTTAAAATCTTTGGATTTATCCTCGTTCGACAGGAAACCTCTGATGAAGTTCTCACCTTGCACTGAACCAGCTGCAGGTAGATGGCTTCAGAGTCGCACAGAATGTTCTGCAGGTGGAGCTTCATCGTCAGCTCGTTTATGTGCTGCACATTCAACAGAAAAGAGGAATCCATCATGTTTGGATCTCAAAAGTGAGACGGCACAAGGGCACGGACCTTCAGAATAGTGTTGAAGTCGTGGTTGGAGCCGATCAGCTCGCCGCGCTGCGATTGGAGGATGGAGCAGGCGATCAGCAGGTGGAAGTTCTCACACGGGAGGCAAGTCCAGAGGACCTGACGAGAAGCAGGACGATGAGAACAGCAAAGCCTCTAAGAATGCACGAACGGAGAACTCACCTCCCACAAGGTGAGGATGTCCTCGAAGGAGAACTCTCTCTTGAACCAGATGAGCAGCCAGCGGAAGCAGAAGCAGAGAGAGCCGCTGTCCTGCGAGTCTGCAGACCACAAACAAACCGCATGATCACCTTTTCCTCACTTCCTGTTACTCTCAACATGTGAGAAACGTCGACTGACCCAGATAGTCACAAAGTTCTGGGTCTAAGGCTTTGAGCAGGACTCGGAGCTGAAGGAGCTGCTGCTTCATGGCCTCCTGAGACTCCTCAAAGTTCTGATGCTGCAAAAGACGACAAGAAAGGAAGTCCCACTCTGATCATTTTTTGATGCATTTTAAAATAAAAAAAACTTCAGTTATCTTTAATTTATGATTATACTGTTTTCTAGGACACAGTTTCTGCAGAGCGGCAGGAATTCATTAAAAATTTGCTGATGTGTTGTCGGTGTAACCGCAAAGCAACCCCGCCCCCCGTTCCCGACACCCATTAAAACAGGAGTGTATTTTCCAAATCCCAAATACCATCTTTTACAATCAGCATTTGTTCATGTGCTCCTGATTCACAACAATTTGAACACAAAAATTTAGTTTTAGGCTTAAATTTCTCAATATATGTCGTCAGAAAAATGACACAAAACCCACAGTTTTCATCAGAGCGAGCCTTGAAAACCGAAGCTTTCTTACATCAGCGTTCAGAACGGTTTAAAGAGGAACTTCTCCACTTACGACCAGGTTCATGAAGCCCGTCAGACACCAGAAAGACTCCACCTCGTTCTGAGTGACGAACAGGATGGGAGCCAGGAGGTCGCTCATCCCCTGGACGTACCCTGAGAGCAGACACAGATAGAAAAGTGTGGAAGTGGGCGTGTCCAGCTCAGTGAAAAAGTGTAAACATTAAAAATGTTTTTGTTCCTAAAATTCTGATCCTCTTTGCAGACAGATTCATATGTGTTGGAGTTCAGTAAAGTTATTAAACACATGATAAATATTTCCAATTTCAAACATTTCTTCTAAAAAGTTCATGCAAACCACATATTTCTGTTCTGCTTTGTGAGCGTTTTTAAAAATCCTGCAACTAAAAAAAGATTCAGGGTCTGAGTTTAAAGCTGAGTTCACAACCAACGTGATTCCCAAGTAGCGGTTTTGTTAAATTTAGGCTTTTTTTCAGCATTTGAGGATATTGTGAAGTTTTGCTATTTTTTCATGCTAGCAGTTTTGTCTAATTTGGGTTCTTTTCTTTTATGCTTTTTTGGAAATGGGCTAAAATTAACACGCTAGCTGTTTTGGCAGGTTTGGCTTTTTCTTTAAGTTTTTAGGCTGTTTTGGAGTTTAGCTAATATTTTAGCTACACGCCAGCAGTTTTGACTAATTTAGGTTTTTTTCAGTATTTAAGAATATTGTGAAGTTTAGCTATTTTTTCAGCTACACACCGGTGGTTTTTGGCTAATTACGCTTTTTTTTTTTTAGTTTTTTTTAGGATATTTTTAAGTTTAGCTATTTCTTCAGCTACGTGCTAGCTGTTTTGGCTAATACACGCTTTTTAAATGTTTTCGAGGCTGTTTTGGAGCTAGGCTAATATTTACATGCTAGTGATTTTGGCTATTTTTTTCCAGTTTTTTAGGCTATTTTGAAGTTAATCTATTTTGCTAACTGTATTGGCTAACCTAGGTTTTTTTAGGCTAATTTGGCATTTAGCTAATATTTTAGCTGGCTATCAGTTTCAGGGATTTCAGCTATTAGCGTCAGCAGCCAAATTCAGCTTACAGCATTCACACTAGCATTATCACAGGTAATGCTACTGTATATATCTAGTTCGTAATTATGTGAGAAAGTTACGGTTTTAAAGTTTTAAAAATTACGTTTTAAAGTGTTAAATAAATGTTTGTCCTCAGGTGTGTTTAGGATTTTGTGTGATTGAGTTTGACACTCCTGTAGTATATGATTGTTTTCTTCTTCTTTTTTTCTTTAAAGAAAAGACAATGTGGTTTATGTGCACAGTTCCTCTGTTTGATTTGTGTTTTTGTTATGTACTAGTTGTGAAAACTAATAATAATAAAATAAATAACTGAATCTGGAATCTGCTGCACCATTCAGTGTCAACATAAAATTATTTGCCAACAACATAGCCTAAGATATAACAGTGTTTTGCTGTCAGCAGGACCAGAGAAGAAGCTAAAACCCACCCAGATCAAAGTTGTACATGCAGTACGTCATCAGCACGTCGTGGAGCAGCGTCAGTCCTGGGTTGTCGTTCCCCGAGAAGAACGTGTTGTGTCTGTCTGTCCGGTTCACGTCTCTCTCTGCCACCACAAAGCAAAGACTGTGAGTTTCTGACGGATCCGACCGAAGCGCCGAGCCGTTCTGCGGACGTCTTCACCTATCAGACTGCGGTATCCTCTGAGCAGCGAGTTCCTCATCTCCTGCTCCTCGCTCACCGACTTCCACTGCACCTTCATCCGGAAGTACTCGTCCCTGCAGAAGAGAGCGGCCGTTTCACCAAAGCGGACCAGCTTGTGACGGATCGTAGAGGAAAACAGACTGACGTTTTGACTCTTAGGATGTCCTCTCTCTCGTTCGTCGTGCTGTTCCACGGGAAAAACCCCAGAAGGAACTTCCACACTTCCTTCCTTAAAGGTGGAGTGACGCCCTGCGAGACGGAGAACAGCGTCAAACTCTGAACCTTTGGACTGAAGCGGTACACGTGATCTCATACCCCTCTGAACACCAGCTCTTTGACTTTCTCTGGATTCTTCACTCGTCCTTCTGGGTCCAGGAAGTCCTCCCACTTGTCCAGAGGTCGTCCCCGGGTGACCTCTGGTCTGGGGCCGAGCTCCATGCCCTGTTGGACACCATGACAGCTCAGTGCATCATTATTTCATTCCATGTTCTCTTGAAAAGCGTCTCGTTCTTACGCAGGTGATGAGCTCAAACCCGGGCTCGTCGTCCGGCTGGGACGGCAGACTGGGATCCTGGGCGGAGCGGGGGTGCATGGAGGATTCTGGGGGACGAATCGCTGCCCTGAAGAAGTTTGTAACTTTGGAGAATCCCCCAAATGTGGTGGCATACGGGTCCTGGATGAACCTCTGAGAGAATCGGAGCAGAAGGTTGAGAAAACTGACAGGAAAAGGAGTTTTTAAAAATATTACTTCTTTTACTGTGGTTTTATAGCAGAGGTACAAACCCCCCCGGGCCGCGGACCGGCACCAGTCCACGGGCCATTTGGTACCAGGCAGAAAAATAAATGAAGTTGCTGACTTAGAATATTTCTGTTTTTATTTTGATCCTAAAGAAAGTTTTATTTTGTAGGATTCTGTTTGGGTCACGTGACCTAAAGTGGCTAACTAGAATGCTAAGCTAGTAGCTCAACGCTAAATAGAAAAACCGAACAATAAAACGTTTTTGGAAAGTTTCTTCAGGGAGAAAAAGAGTCAGTGGGGAAACCGAAGGAGATTCTTCGACTTTAAAGAACAATTAAGATGTTTTTGACAGACAAAACCGAGAGTTTCCCTCGACATACAGAACCATCGAGACCGTTTTAATGTAGCAGAAGCCGCTCCGTCTGATACGCTGAGACGGACTCTCGACTGGTTTACAGATAATAAAGTTACTGACACAGTGGATCCATGTTTATAGTATATGTAGAAAACACCAGTTTTACAACGGTTGCATCTTTTTTTTATCCACCACTCCTTAAAAGTGGGACGTATCTGAAGTTAGCGCCCGGTTGTTAGCATCCACTTTGATGCTGAAGGGAAAATCTTCATCACAAAGTTTCCAACAGCCGTAAAAGATTTACTAAAGAAGGAAAATTCCATCTGATAAAGTTGCTGATTTGTGGAAACTTATAAAAGACATTTGAGAATATTCCTACAGCAAGGCTGGATTTATGGAGCTAAATCGGGACCAAAATTATTTGAAACCCAAATAAATGAAATTGAAAAGAAAAAAAAAAAAATCGGTGTTTGGTCAAAAAACAAATATAAATGTCCAAAACTTTTTGCTAGTCATAAATAAACTTAGTTATTTTCAGCTTCAAATGTTCTGTTTTTTAGGTTACAAAATTAAAAATTTAAAAACTTATTTTTCAGTGTCAAATCTTTTTTTCATTTCCAAACCTTTTTTTTTTTTTTTCCAAATCTGAAGGTTTCAGTTACAAAACTTTTGGCCCCGTCGCGGCAAATTAAGGCGGGGCTAACACAAGGACCAATCAAAATCGTTGAGGGTGGTAACTTCAGTTCCGATGCGTTCACTGACTCTGAGAAAATGTCTGTTTAGTCTGTACTATCATAGTATAAAGTTGTCGGGTGTAAAAATCCGTTTTGTCGCGTATAAACCGCGCCTGAGCCTGGATTGAGAGTTAAAACACATTCTATAGGGGGTAAAATTACACAATGCTTCTGATCAAAAACGACTTTGTTTCATTGAATCTTTATCGTCTGCATGAAAAATATCTATTGACATTAGAATTTTTTTAAACAAAATTTCTACATTTTTAGTGGCATTTTATTTTGAAAATCGATTTTCATACACCGGAAGCTTAAACTACCAACTTCAGACAGCTCAGTGAAAACATTGTCCAGTTTAAACCGGTCTGTTGGATCAATAAATCGAGAAAATGTTGGATTAAAAAATAAAAAAGAGGAAGGGAAGGTTCTCCTGAAATTACCGAGACGAGATCGGAGCCTCCATCTTCAAAGAGCTGCAGCTTGTCGAAGGCCTGGGGGAGGGCATCCGAGTCCCGCGGGTAGGCGAGGAAGAGCCGCCCATCCACGGGTGACCTGAGGGCAGAAACCAGGTCAGACGCAGGAACCCAAACGGCTGCTGGGCGAAGTGCTGCCCCACTCACTGGTCCAGAACGATGTAACGGTGCATGGCCCGCAGCAGCTCCCGGGTCCCCCCCCTGTGGAAGTGCAGAGGGGGCAGCGGGTGGCTGCCTCGGCTCGTCAGGACGATGAAGTTTCGACCCAAAGAGAAGCGGGCCCTCCGGAGGGAGTACAGCTCTGACAGGGGAAGGGAGAAAGCCCACTGACCTGCAGAGACGGGAAACATCAGGTTTAGAGTGACGTGTTTCTAACAAAGTACGAGAACCCAAAACGCACCAGCGTCCTGCATCGGGACGGGCTCACGATCCTTCGCTACGGTGCTGATGACAGCCCAGTCCGGTTCATAACCGGGGTCGAAATGGGTTTCCTCTTCCCCCGCCTCCCCGTCCTGATGAAGATAAATGTTAGATCATCATCGGACGTAAAAATAAAAAAACACGACAATCAATCAGACCTTTTTGGTGTAGAGGACCGCAGGAGCAGTCCGACCCTCATCCGGCAGAGGACTCCATTCCAGAGCTGCGATCCCAGCCTGACCCAAACATTTTTCTCATAAATATACCAAAAAAAACTATTTTTTCATCTTTGTAATCTACTGTTAAACAGGCGCAGATGAGTTTACCCGCTCGACGATGCGGATGAAGCCCGGGATGGACGTGTCCTGGTTGGTCCTCTTGGCGTTCGTGTGGAGGTACACGCCTTCTTTCTCAAATATGAGCTGAAAAATAAAATAAAAATGAACCTAGAATTATGTAAGAGTCAAACATTTACATTTAAATTAAATAAATAACCATTAAAAGGAAAATAATACTAATAAAAGACAATAAATTGATTTTAATTTCACAATTACTAAAATATTTTAATACAAGTAAACAAAATAAATATGAAATTTTGTGTTTTCTATTTACTTTTTTTTAACTTTATTGAATGAAAACACATTTACAGAACATTTAGACAAACTAATCCAAAACAAAGCAGCATAATTCAACACAGAATACTTACAGCAGCGGAAATATGAGTAAAAAACAGAGGCAATAATTAGAAAATAAATTAAACACGACAAAATAATTGAGTCATAAAGTAGGAAGGCCCAAAGTTCAAATGCATGGTGTGATCTGGTGTTATGGATCCCTTTGATGATACTATAAAATTGATTAAATTAAGTTATACAACAAAAAAAAAAAGAACTTTTTCTAATTCTTCATTTGTGTAAATAAAACTTGGTTTTAAATAATATTAAATTGACTATATTTTCTGTTTTTATTATCAAAGCTAAAACAAGTAATGATATGTTCAAAAGTTATACTATTTATGAATGTGTGTTTTATATATTGTTTTGATTATTCTAGTTGCGTGATGTCATCAGGTCACCTGACTCACCTGCAGCTGACTACAGGTTGGATTTTTCCACAACACCTCCGACAAATAAACTTACGAATAATTATTGAAATTTTAAATATTTGTAATAATTGAACACAATGCGCAGGCGCAGACTGGAGCAGACAAAACGTCTCGAGCTCAGAAAATCGGCGAAGAACAAAAGCGTCAATCACTCAATGGAGTCACATGACACCGCGGTGACTCGTCGGTCAGGTCTGTGTGAAAACCGAGCCCAGTTTAGAAAAAAAAACTTGTGTTGACTTTTCCGAAAAGATTCAACCACTTTATCAACAATCACTACCGTCCATCGCGCCTGCACGCGCATTTTGACGTGAAAATGAGGATTAAAAACGGGTTGAGACGTGGAAAGTGACCATTCGGTTTGTTACTTTCGAACTGAACTTATTAAAACACAATTATATTGTTTAAAAATAATAAAGACAAACAATACGGCTGCCATCGTGGGAGAAATAAAAACAAAAATGTAAGAATACCTTATAATCCTGAACGTTTTCCTCCATTTCTCCCACTGCGCGTCGTTCTACCACAACAAACGTTACATCAGTCTTCCTGTTCACGTAGCCCCGCCCACCAGATACGTCACGTTACGCAACAGCCTCTCCGTGTACTTTAATTATTTATTCTTTTTTAAAATTTACAATAGTTTACTTATATTTTTCAATTTATATTTTTTAAGTAAAAAAAAAACAATTTTAAATTCATTGTTTAAAAAAATATATATGTATTTTTTCAGATTTGACAGTACCTCTTTAGACCACTTGATGGCAGCAAAACTCCAATGTTTTCGTTCCATGTTCAGTCACATCACATGTCAGTCACAAAATAGATCAAAGAAAATCTACAGAGCAAAAGCAAAAATCAGGTGAAATGACAGAGAAAATATAATGTTTTAAGAAAATATATGCATTATATCAGGAATTTTTAAAAAGTTTTTGTGATTAAAGGTACACAAAAAAGAACAATTTACTTAATATCACATCAATTTTGACTAAAATTCTTACATGTATACACAATAAGTACTAAATTTGGACATTTTTTATGGCTAAATGCATTTCTCTCTCTTATTTCGACATATTTTTACTGTCTAATAAATATATTTTTAGTTTATCCATTGCTTTATCCATTTTCAAAAGTATTTTCTTTCTTCTTTTTATTCATGTAGGATAGCTTTGTTTTGTTTTTTTGGCACTTTTCTGTTATCCTCTTGAACATGATGAGGTTTAATATAGTCAAACTGAAACTCGGGCCTGTGGTTTTACTTCATGTTACTGCAGCTCAGTCCTCAACATTTAAACTTGCAGCTCTGACGCAAACTGTACACGGTCTGACTAGTTCCATGACGAAGCCTAATACTGTAGCAGCATGTTACAATTTCAAATGCATGCATGTGCACCTCCCTTAAAGTGGACTCAGCCCACAGGTCATCTGTGCTGCTCATTCTGATGTCCATTGGTGCATAAACCTTACGACTTTATGCACATTTAACAATTAAGACCACCTGGGGCTCTTGGTTTTAATACGTTTATGTGCTTTAAAATAAACTACAATGAGAATACATTGTTCATATGAAAGCTTCTTATAAGCCAACAAGCTCAGAATAGCAACACTTGTTTCTTAAATTAAAAATGTTATACTTGATCCTGCAATCAATATGAAAAACCTGCAAATGTGAACCTGTGAGTCTTGATATGTAATTTCCGTTCAGTGTGTGTAATAGCATTAACGTGTTTGTTTTCAGATTAAAACCTGACTTGATAAACACAAGTCAACAAAAACTTGGAAGGTCATTTTAGGGGGAGTGAGAAACAAGCCTACGAGCACGAGGACAGGTCGAGAACGTGCCCGCCCGAAGGCTTTGGTCACGTGTTGGACGTGCAATTGATTGGAACATCAGTAAACAAGCGACGTCGAGCGACGTCAAGCTAAATGTAAAACCGGAAGTAGATAAGCGTTTGACATCAGCAAAAAAACACTAACTTTGAACTACTTATAATAAATGTATTTGATAAATTCAGTTTAATTTTATGTTATTTTGATATATAATATTTTTAATTAATTAAAAGTTTTTAAAAAAATATTATTTAAAAAAGCTATTTTCTTTCTTATTCAGAAATGACTTCATTGTTGATTATGAAACGTTTTAAAGGTAAAATAACAAAAATATTAGGTAAACTTCTTTAAAAATGAGGAGTGTTTGCTTCTGCGTCACAAATTTTATTTTGAAAGGTCACACGGGAAATGCTTTAAATAGCGCATGCTAGCTTGTTGCCGCTGGCGTCAACCGAAGCTGGGGGAGAGAAACCGTGGGAGAGGGCTGAAAACGAGCGACCAAAGGAATAATAAGCTCGAATAACATCTGGCAAGGTGGAAGAAAGAAACCGGACAGGTGGGTGAACGTTTCGTTGTCTTTCCGCGTGCTCTCCTAACCAATCCCGGGCGCAGTTAAAGGCTAAAAATGGAGGTGAAATGCGGCTCCATCATGAGGAGACTGCACACACAACCCCGAACAAACAGCCAGATAAACAACAGCTGCGACAGAGCCGATAAGTCGTTCGCACACAGATTTAAACGGAACCGATCCGATGACAAAGACGAGTTTGCAGTTTATCAGCCCTGTGGGAACCACGAGAAGGAGCTTAGCCGTGCTACAGTGTTAGCTTTGGTGTGTGCAAAGGTGGTGGGGGCTGCGACAGCTGCTGTTGTGCAGGTTTACATGTTTACCTGCATCTGCCTCAAAGCCACAAACCTGCTGTGCAAAAAACATGCAAGTCTTAAATAGTGCTGCCACAAACGATTATTTTAATGGTCGACTAATCATCGATTATTTTTTCCGATTAGTCGACTAATCGGGTTTTGCACAAAAGTGGATGTAATACACATCTGAACCATCATTAGCCATCAACTAACTAAAAACTAGATATATAGCATTTCCTGTGATAATGCTAGTGTGAATGCTGTAAGCTGAATTTGGCCGCTGAAGATAGTGCTGATAGCAATCAATTTTTTTGATTGCTAAAAACGCTGAAGCTGATACTCAGCTAAAATATGACGAATTAGTCAAAAAGCTGAAAGCTGAAATATTAGATGCTCCAAATACACCCAAAAAATAGCCTAAATGAGCCAAAATAGCTAGCACGCTGCTGAAATATTAGCTAAACTACAAAATAGCCTAAAAACAAATAAACAAAAAGCCTAATTTAGCCTAAGTAATTACCACGTAACTGGAACATTAGTTAAATTAAAAAAAAAAAACTACATAAACAAAAAAAGCCCAAGTTAGCTAAAACAGCTAGGATGTAGCTGAAATATCGGTTAAACTACAAAATAGCCTCAAAAACCAACAAAAAAGCTTTAAATTAGACAAAACATCTAGGATGTAGCTGAAAACTTAGCCAAATTTAAAAACCACTTAAAAACAAACAAAAAAAATATTTGCTAAATATTTGCTAAAATCCAAAATAACCTAAAAACAAATGAACAAAAAAGCCCAATTTAGCCAAAAATAACTACCATGTTGCTGAAATATTAGTTAAATTAAAAAAACTGTCTAAGAAACAAACAAAAAAGCTCAAGTTAGCCAAAAACAGCTAAGATGTAGCTGAAATATTATCAAAACTCCAAAATAACCTAATAAACAAAAAAAGCATAATTTAGCCAAAATAACTACCATATGGCTGAAATATTATCTAACAAAAAACTGCAAAAAAAAAAAACAACAAAAAAGCCTAAGTTAGCCAAAACAGCTAGCATGTAGCTCAAATATTAGCTGAACTCCAAAATAGCCTAAAGAATCTCAATAAATGCCAAAATAGTCCACAAAGCTAGCATAATGCTGTTATAACTTTCAACTTTACTACACTCTGACCCCATTTATCATAAAGTAACGACAAATCGACCATTAAATTCATCATCGACTATTTTAATAGTCGACAAATCACGTCAGCCCTAGTTTTTAAATGCATCTGTTTAAGCTACATTTATTGTTTATATTTTGAAAACATTTTCAGGAATCACCAGCAACTGGGCAACATCCCGTCTCTCCCCTGGCTCTCCAGTTTGGTAGAACATCGCCCAGAATATCAGATGTTTAAGCCACAGAGTGCCTGACAAGTTTGAACTTCATCATCACCAGTTCAGAAGACGACACCAGCCGCTAAGACAGATCACACCAAAGTTACAACTTCTGTAATTTTTCATTTCCTGAGACCTTATAAGGATCAATCATCAGATCCTCTAAACTTTATTATTAAAGACTAAACCGGGATTCTGTAGACCGTCATGGCCGCCCATCACAAACCATCAGAGCCCGAAATCCCAGACAACCACAAAGAGAGCTGGATGGCTCTACTTTCTGCTGCAGAAGCATATTGCCAAAAGTCCGGCTGCGACTTGGCCATACTCACGGCCTGCAAGAAGTTCCGGTTCTCGACCGGAGACTCGGAAGGAGTGAAGAAGCGGGAAGGCAGCGTGGCTTTCCCCAGGGAGTTTGACTTCTCCTACAATGTGTGGGGTCACGGATTTCTGGCCGAGTCAGCTCGCCGTTACATGGACGACATCGCCGTTCTGCACTCCACGAGCATGCTGACGGCCCAGAAGCAAACCCGGCCCGCCGCCGAGGAGAGGGGAGCCAAGCAGGCGGCTGATCTGACCTCTGACCCCGGACACAGAGGAGTGAGTGGGCCGTTTGTGTTGAACGCCGCGCAGCACGTATCCGCTGGGAACGCTGTCGCTCATAAGTGTGAATCTGTGCTGATGTTGCAGAGCGGGACAGGTGAGCTGGGCGGAGTCAGCCCCAACGGCAGGCTGTTCTCTCAGAGCTACCCCTCCATCTACAGCTCGGTAACTGTGAGCGGGGGGGCCAAGGAGCAGAACGGGAACGGAGAGAGGGAGCGAGAGAGGAGCTCTCTAGAAGCTGAGCGGGAGAGGCAGCGAGCGGGGATCGTAGATCTGGAAGAAGAGTGTGAAGATGAAGAAGAAGACGAGGACGACATGGATGAGAGGCAGCCCTATGGAAATGAAAGTGCAGGTGAGACCTGAAATATGAAGGTTTTACACAACAACTTGGATAAGGTTGAATGTGTATTTCAAAGGAGTGTCCTATTATTAAAACAATGACTTTTTTCTTTAGGTGTTTTCTCCATGGACGAGGACTCGGTATCCCGTGACTGTGAGCCCTTTTTTGAGTCCGATGGAGAGGAGGAAAGCACTGATGGTAACAGTTCTGGAACACTTCTCATGCTATAGGCCGCAGGGCTGTCAAACTCCAGGCCTCGAGGGCCGGTGTAATACATGTTTTCCAACCAATCTGCTGTTGAAGCTCCTTATTTTGGATAAATATGCCTGATCCAGGTAATCAGCAGCAGATAAGATGGGATTTGTGGAAAAAAATGTGAGACTCGGTCATTGAACCCTGGAGTTTGATACCTGTGCTATAGGGGCCAAGTCTGGGTCTCAAGAGAGACAGGTCTCAAGAAGAGGCAGAGTCTGGGTCTAAGAAGAGGCTGACTCTGGGTCTAAGAAGGGAAAGACTCTGGGTCTGGGTCTAAGAAGGGAGAGAGTCTTGGTCTTATAGGGGAGAGAGTCTGGGTCTAAGAAGGGAGAGAGTCTGGGTCTAAGAAGGGGGAGACTCTGGGTCTTAGAGGGGAGAGAGTCTGGGTCTAAGAAGAGGCCGAGTCTGGGCCTACAGGGGAGGTGACCAGGTTTGGGTCTCAGAGGGGCCAGGTCTGGGACTTGTAGAGCTCAGTCTAGAACACGTGTCAGTATCCAGGCCTCGAGGTCCGATGTCCTACAAGGTTTCCCGCCACTGAAGCTCTTTATTGGACAAACACACCTGATCCAGGTAATCCTGATCCAGCAGATGAGACAGGATTTCTGGAGAACCAGCAGGAGGACTGCCCTCGAGGCCTGGAGTTTGACACTTTTGGTGTGGAACTCTTAAGGAGCCAAGTCTCAGACTTGAAGGTGTGACGGCAGATCGATGCGTCTGAGCGGTCAGAGAATTAACGACGACCTGCAGGATAAATGATTCAATATGGCTTCAGAACACTTCTGGTGATCCTGATTTCTTTTTTCACGTTTCTATGCAGGCTCGTTGAGCGAGGACGCCCCCCCACCATCACGCTCCATGGCCGTGGGTCAGCCTGCCTTCCTGCCCCGGAACGCCCACCCCACGGCTCTGGCGCGCTCCCTGCCCGTGTCTGTGCCCGTGTGGGGCTGCAAAAGCAGCAGAGCCGCTCCGGGAGACAGCAACAGCGGCGAGCGGGTGAGCGGCGAGTCCTCAACGCAGAGAAAGAATTTTCACTTTAAGCAGATACATTTTCATAATCAATAATCACATACATTTTCATTTAAATCTGGAAAGATTTCTTTTGTTTTTAAACACAGATTTGACTATTTTTGACAAATGTTCTGACTCTCATACTCGGATCATTTAATATTTCTCCACTTTTGCTAATTTATTTGAAATAAATTCGTCTTTAAGTTTTAAACGCCTCATAATAGTCATTGTTGGAGATTCTGGGAGAAACTATTTTACTGGAATCCCGTATAAAAACAGGACTTTCTTTAGGTGGAAAATGATAGTGGTTTTCAGGAGTTCATCCTGACGAGTTTCTTCCTCTTAAACACAAAGCCTCCATTCAGTTCTCCGTTCTGATCCAGCAGCAAACCGCCACGCCGGCTCCTTTCACTGCATGTGATCATGGAAGTGTGCGGGGTCACGGCTGGGATGCGACCTTTCGGGATGTCAGATGCTGTTTTCTCAGATTTCAGCGTTCATCTTTACGCCCCCCCTCCCCCTTCAGGTGGGCTGCGCTGACCTGGAGCACATCGCCGCCAGTATGAAGGCCCTGCTGGTCCCCGGAGCGACCGACGGGACCGAGATGTTCGGCGCCCTGCCCCGGCCCCGCCTCAACACGGGCGACTTCTCGCTGAAGCACTGAGAGGAGCAGACGGACGGGGACAGAAAGGGATGGAGATCCGGGGGTGGGGTTGTCACGGCGACAACGTGACGTTCAGCTTGTGAAAAAAAGCGTTAAAAGCTAGTACCTCCATTTATTTCTCACTAACCCCAATTAACGGCACATTCTTTCAAAAGAAACGGTCATAAAGAAATGTTATCAACACTAATAACATTCTCAACACTACCACCCCCCCTCCATACTTGAACTGTGACATGTACAACACTAAACGGGGCCACAGGAAGAACTTGGAGTCTGTTCTTTTGCTTTTTGGTCAAACTACCAGGAGATTTTTGGGGAAAAATGAAACGATTCAATAATTTTAGTCTTATTTTAACAGAAAACAATCAGACGGGATGAAATTTAAAAAAGGAAATAAAAAAACGGTGAGAATGAGTCGACTGCAGAAGCTTCAAATATGACGGGTTTCTGCTTAAACTGTAATCCATAATCGATTTTATCTTAAAAAAAAAATGTTATATTATCCTGAATTAAGAAAAACTGCATCCACGTTGCTATACTGGACTCATTCTCACCGTCAGCGCCCATCAGTTACCAGGTAAGATGACCAAAAGGCTCTTTAGCCCCGCCCCGTTTCCCCCTTTTGATCATGGGGAAAGGGGTAGAAACCACAACGCTAAAAAATAAATATAAAAAGTGAGCAGGGAACACCAGCACCTCCTCATATCATGCCTGTTTTTACTTTTTGCCAACGAATGACTGACTGAATGAATGCAAATCAATACAGAACTCTATAGGATGTATTTTTTTTTTCTTTTCTTTTTGCTCCTCATCCTCTGTGGAAAC
This sequence comes from Oryzias melastigma, assembly GCF_002922805.2. Taxonomy (NCBI): domain Eukaryota; kingdom Metazoa; phylum Chordata; class Actinopteri; order Beloniformes; family Adrianichthyidae; genus Oryzias; species Oryzias melastigma. The sequence continues at coordinate 2,764,696 of NC_050519.1, forward strand.
GACAGAATGAATGAAACTGTGAGACAGAAGGGTTTGAAAGGCAGAGCATCCATCTTTACAAAAGACAAAAACAAGTGTTCTGTTTGTTCTTTGATGTTTCAAAATAAAAGGAGCAACACCAAGAAGATGACTCGACTGCTGTGTCGTCTGTGGCCTCTAGAGGGCAGCAGCACTCCACATCTGTGGACATGATCCACTTTCTAACAACAAAACTGTTTTATTTCCAATTAAATCACATAATCAGAATGAATCAGGTTTTTGTTCCTCAAACATCACAATATTTCCTTCTCACACCTTTTATTTTTATAAATTTACACAACATCCTCCATCTGTTCCTCCATTTTTGTCACTGATCTTTTTTCCTGATGAGACAGAACGAATTTGTGCCGATCCAGAACCCAGGAAAAACCTTCTCCTTGAAGGCGGCTTTGAACTTGTGGATCAGCCGCGCCTCCTTCTCCGCTTCTCCCTCCACCGAGAGGAACTTGATGATGCCGGCGGGCTGATCCACGTACACGCCCATGGTGGAGGACAGGGGCAGCTGGACGTCCACGTTTTCCCCGTCGTGCCAGACTTGGTAGCAGGAGCCGGACCAGCCCACGCCCCACGAGGTGGAGTTCTCCCCGAGGCCGCAGGGCACCTCCTGGCCTCTCCGAGGAGAGCTTTCAGAGAGCACCCCGATCACCACCCAGCCATCAAAGTCCACCTCCCAGTAGCCTCGACAGCCCTGGAGCCCTTCCTTACACAAGACCTGCAAGATCAAATCGCATCAAGTCCTTTAGAATATGCAATTATTTAATTAGAGAAGAAACTTGAGAGTTTGATGCAATACCCAACTTCTGCCAGTAGAGGTCAATAAAACCAGCATCTAGTCATTCTTTTTTCTGGCTTCACAAGCTCTCTATTTGACAAAGTGCTTTCAAATTTTCAAAATAATTCTAAAATATATAGTTCGAAACATCTCACGTTTGTTTAGAAAATCTACATAAATACTAATACTTGGGTCACCCTAATAGTCTGATCCGATCAGTGAAGATCTATTTGGGTGTTTGATGGTCGTACCTGCGGAGAGTGTTCGTATCTCTCCGGTCTGTTTGGATAAGGACAGACTGCATCGGATGTTCGAGCGACCTTGGCGCCGCCTTCAGAAATCCACAGAAGCTTCTGTGCAGTTTTATCATCCAGAGAGAGGGGGAGCCAGTCTGAGGAGACCCAGAGAAAGACGGGATTGTTGACTAGAGCTGCCACAAACAATTATTTTAATAGTCGACTAATCACAGATTATTTTTTCCGATTAGTTGACTAATCAGGTCATGCACAAACTGGATGTAGAACACACATAACAATTAACTGTGATAATGCTAGTGTGAATGCTGTAAGCTGAATTTGGCCGCTGATGATGCTGAAATTGATGGCTAAAAACACTGAAGCTGAAAATGCTGGAGGGCATTTTAAAAATTTTTAATAAAAAAAGGATGTAAGCATGAAATTACTTTTAAACTACACATATTTGAATTTTTGCTATCAGTAGTTTTTACACACTCTTTTCTACTGCATGATAGACTTTGAATAGTTTTAAATCCAGATGCTGCCAATCTGTCACGGTACACCTGATGATCTTTCACAGTACACTAGTACAATACAAGTTTCACAATCTGTGTTTCAATGAAATCAATTTGATACCACAATTTTCTGAGCTTTCAAACCTGCAAAAAAAATATTCAGACACGAAAGTACTTTTTTAACAACACGAATTTACATTTTTTCAAAATATTTATCTGTAGTTTTGCTACCTGTGGTTTGCACATACAGAGGATATTTTCTCTTACATGACACACTTTGAATAGATTTAAATTCAGATGCAGTCAATCTTGTGAAACTGAACAAATTCTATCACGGTACACCTGATGATCTATCACAGTACACCTACACTTAATGAAGTCGGGCCTGCTGGTCGGTTCAGGGATATTCGGCTCATATGGTGGCAGCTTCTCTAAAGGGAGATGAGAGGAAACGCGTTAAACTTCCTTTAGGTGTGTTTATCTGTAACTCAGACGACAGCAAAGCTCATCCTTCGCTGATTAACCGAGACGTTTCCCAGCCGTGCTCCCTGCTGCTCTTTACCTTCCTGTGCAGAGCTGCCTTTCCTTCCTGGAAGAGAAGAAAAAAGTGTCACTTCGCTGTCATCTCCCACAGACGCTGTGCAGAGAATTACAGCTTCCCCTCAGAGCTGCTTCTTCTCCTCTCCTCGGCTTATATAACAAAGGAGTGAAATGCACGGCTCTCAGGGTGGTACTGCTGGTTACTTGAAACCTTTTCATCTCTCTCTGTGGGCCCGTCATTCATCAAAGCGGCTGCCAGGGCCACTCATCTGCACTAAATCACCTGCTGTTCTGCACACAGTGGATCACAGACCCGTGCAACGCCGGCTCAGCTCCGATTCACAAAGCTGCTTCCCAGCTTTTGTGTTTCAAACTAAAAAATCTGGAGGTCTGTGTTTTGGGAGGACACAGCGTGGCTCTAACAGCAGGGCTCCCCATTGGAAGGATGCATGTTGTGCAGGATGCTGCCACCATCCAACGCCAGCGCTGGTCGTGTTGTGAAGTCAGATTTTCCGATGCTTGGAGGACATTGTGATCCGTGTGGGTCGTGTTTGAGGTCTCTGACTCAATCAGACTTTCATCCTTCTCGCTTGCAGAAGGTCACATCACTGCATTTATCTCCTGAGAAGAAGTTTTTTTTTTCAAATTCAAAGCCTTTTGCTCTAATTTTTTCTATTTTGTTGCATTCAATAAATAGCCAATTTTATAGTGAATCGCTGCATTTTTGGGTCAATTCTTGCCGGAAATGTAATATTTTATTAGATTTTTTAGTCAAATTTTAACAGCATTTGTTCCTATTTAACTCAAGTTGAAAAAAACATTGTTTTTCTTTAAAAACACCCAAAACATGAGGGACTCTCTAAGAAGCATTATTATTTTATGAATAAAGTTTGATTTAATGAGATTTTGTAATTTATTATTTGTCAAAGTAAAATAAACTTTTTAGAATTCTTTCTTTTTGACTCATTTTAAGACCTACTGAAAATAGTCAATTTCCTAGTGAATTGCTGCTTTCTTTTGTGTAATTTCTTGGCTTAAATTTTATATTTTATTAGATTTTTGGTCAAAATTGTACAGCATTTGTCCCATTATATTAACTCAAGTTAAAAAAAAACACTCAAAGCACGATAAACTATCTAAGAAGCTTTATTTTTTATGAGTACAATTCAATTTAATGAGATTTTTTTAATTTATTATTATCTTATTTGTCAATTTTCATTTTTGACAAAGTAAAATAAACTTTTTAGAATTCCTTCCTTTTGACTTATTTAAAGACCCACTCATGAAAATAGTTCATTTCCTAGTGAATTGCTGCTTTTTTTGAGTCAAATCTCGGCTTAAATTTCATATTTTGTCAAATCTTTTAGTCAAAATTTTACAGTATTTGTCCCTAATTGAATTCAAGTTGAAAAACAGGTTTTTTTCTTAGAAAAAAACCCTCAAATCATGAGAAACTGTCTAAGAAGCATTATTTTTTATGAATAAAGTTTAATTTAATTATATTTTCTTTCATGTATTATAATCTTATTTGTCAATTTTCATTTTGACAAAGTAAAATAAACTTTTTAGAATTCCTTCCTTTTGACTTATTTAAAGACCCACTCATGAAAATAGTTCATTTCCTGGTGAATTGCTGCTTTTTTTGGGTAACATCTTGGCTTAAATTTAATATTTTTAGATTTTACAGAATTTGTCCCTAATTGAACTTAAGTTGAAAAAAAATATATTTTTCTTAGAAAAACCCCTCAAATCATGAGAAGCTGTCGAAGAAGCATTTTTTTTAAAATAAAGTTTGACCTAATTAGATTTTTTTTATGTATTATGATCTTATTTGTCAACTTTTTTTGACAGAGTAAAATAAACTTTTCAGAGATCCAACCTTTTGACTAATTTAAAGACCTGTTGATAAAAATCCTTCTTTGTTGGTGTTTTTAGCATATTCTTGCAGCATTTGATAATGTAGTACATAAATAAAGAAAATTAATATTAAAACTATTTTTTTTAAGTATTTCTTTACTAAAATTGTTGTGAATCGGTAGAAAAGGAAAAAATGCAGTTTGAAAAACATCATGTGAGAGGCTGTAAGCTAGCTGGAAAGATTGTAAACAAAGAAATTATAGCAATGAGGTGTTAAAGGGGGGCGGGGTTGCTTTGTGACAACTCAAAAAGTGAATTTCTAACTAACTCCTGTCGCTCTGCAGAAACTATGTCCTAGAAAATGAAAGATTTTTTAAATTTGGCCGAAAAATGGCCAGATTTTGATGAACCGCCTGACGCCTAAACCCAAAATCTTTAATATATTATAACTTTTCACGGATTAACAGGAAAATCCACTGGAATTATCTTGTTAAAGGTTGAAAAGCTGCAATAAATCAAAGAACATAAACACTAAAATAGATCAAAAGATGATTGGAGTGTGACTTTAATTTTTAAAATTCTTTAAAACAAGTGTTAACCATTTTTATAAAAAAAATGGGGATTTTAAGATAGATAACTTTCAAAATCTGTAAATTCACAAACAAATTTTATTTACAGTTAAATAAAATTCCCTTAAGGCACATAAAAATATCAAATATTTCTTTTTTAATGCCTTTATTGATTGATAATATTGCTATTCTGACAGTTTTAACAGTATTTCTGTCTGCATTTCATTTCATTTACATGGTTTTGTTGAGTTTTTGACTAAATATTAGAAAAATAATGCAACACCTCCATTTAGATGCTTTTAGATTTGTGTTACAATTTCTTTATAGCATTTAATTAAAATTTAAAAAATACAACTTTTGGTTTTTGATGTTAATAAAAGTAATTTTTAGTGACATAGATATTTATTAGGAAAAGTAATAAAAGTAGACGACAGATTCCTGATATCAGTTCTCCTTTTGAGTTAAATAAAATAAAATAAAAATAAAAAAGAAGCACTTTCTGTAAATAATAAAGAAGTAAGAATTCCTCCTCGGATACATCTTTGGAGAAAAGGAGAGATCATTGTTTTGTCCTCGGTCGTGTCATCAGAAAAGCACAATAATGACAAGGATAAAAAAGTGAGATTTTGAGAAGATCTCAAGAAATCTGGAGGAAAAGTTTCTTCTCCGTCTTTGCAGGGTTTGAGTTTGAGACTCTGAGGACTTGTTTTGGAGCTGGACACCAGCGTCCGTCAGTTTAAGAGCTCCAGCTGGAAGGTCACCTCCAGAGCTCTGGATGCTTCGCGAAGATTGTTTTTCTTGGACGCGCATGAAGTGCGTTGATCCGTCTTCCAGATTCCTCCCTCTGCGGGACAGAGTGACATTATCTGTGCAGATCAAGTTCAGAACATCTCACTGAAACAGCAAGATAAGAAGAGATGAGGAGGAGGAGGGAGATCCCGGCTCATCCCTCTGGCTCCTGTTGAGTGTCAAGTCTGGCAGGAGGCCCAGCGGATAAACGGATAAAACTACTGTAGGACAAAATAAATGAAAAATAGATTTCAGTTTAAAGCAAAAATGTATGATCAGGATTCTGAAACGCTTCAAGAAAGTCTGATTTTGATGCAAGTTTGAGGAGGTCACGATGGTTGACATCTCAAATCAAACTCTACATCAGGAGTGTCAAATTCAATCGCATAAGTGGTCAAAATCCAAAACACACCTTAGGTTACGGGCCGAACTGGATAAACATTTATTGAAAACACTAAAACTTCAAAAACCGTAACTTTTTAAAATAATTATAAACTAGATTTATAGCATTACCTGGTATAATGCTAGTGTGAATGCTGTAAGCTGAATTTGGCTTCTGAAGATTCTAGTACTGATAATTAAAAAAGCTGAAAGCTAAGATATTAGCTAAATGCCAAATTAGTCTAAAAAAATAAAACAAAAAAACCAAGTTAGCCAAAAAAGCTGCATGTAGTTGAAGGAATGGCTCAATGCCAAATCGGCTAAAAAAAAGATAAAAAAAAAAAAAAAAGCCTGAATTAGCCAAAACAGATAGCATGGAAATATTAGCTTAACTCCAATGAGCCTAAGAAAACATTTAAAATAAGCCTAAACTAGCCAAAACGGCTAGCATATAGCTGAAATATCAGCTAAATTCCAAAACAGCCTTAAAAAAACGAGAAAAAAGCCTAAATTAGCCAAAACAGCTAGCATGTAGCTTAAACATGAGCTAAACTCCAAAATAGCCTAAAAAACGGGGAAACAAAACCTAAATTAGCCAAAATGGCTAGCATGTAGCTGAAACATTAGCTAAACTCTAAAACAGCCTAAAAAAAAAACAAAAAATATATGTCTAAATTAGCTAAAACAGCTAGCATGTAGCTGAAACATTAGCTAAACTCCAAAATAGCCTAAAAAAACAAAATATATATGTCTAAATTAGCCAAAACAGGTAGCATGTAGCTGAAACATTAGCTAAACTCCAAAATAGCCTAAAAAAACAAAATATATATGTCTAAATTAGCCAAAACAGGTAGCATGTAGCTGAAACATTAGCTAAACTCCAAAATAGCCTAAAAAAACAAAATATATATGTCTAAATTAGCCAAAACAGGTAGCATGTAGCTGAAACATTAGCTAAATTCCAAAACAGCCTAAAAAAAAGCCTGAATTAGCCCAAAGAGCTAGCATGTAGCTGAAATATTAGCTAAACTACAAAGCAGCCTAAAAAAATCTTATGCCAAAATTGTCCAAAAAGCTAGCAGAATGCCAATTTTTTAAACTTTAAAACCGTAATTTTTTTTTAGCATAATTATCATAATAAAAAGACAGGAATATTATTCCAGAATAAATCAACTTAAACCTTAAATAACTTTCAATATTTTTCTCTCTAAAAATATATTTTGTCAAAATTATAAAAGTTAAAAATGAGCGCAAGATAACATCGACTTGGACTCGCGTTCTACATGGATCTTCTTGAACGACCGAACAGCTTTTCACACTTCATTACAGTGGCAGCCAGAAGAAGGATGTGAAACAACTGGGAGCTTCAAGAAAACAAGAATAAAGAGATGGATGCAGAAACCGGTGAGTCAGAGTGAAAAAAGGACAGATGGAAACAAGAGCTGTGAAATTCAGACGTGACACCGAGAGCTCGATGGGCCTGGAGATGCTCGTTCACGCTGACATGATTAATGGGCAGCAGGAAAAAGCTGTCTGGCGGGTCACCGTCTGCTGGAAGACATTTAATAACAGCACATAAACAGCTTTGGAAACGTGTAATAAACTGGTAATAAAATGCTGCGACGGGCTATAAATCTTCCCTTTTTATCCCCGTGGCTGTGAAGGTTTAGATCAAATAATGAAGTGATGAGTAAACTATTACTGCTCTTCAAATGTGACGAGGGTCAGATACTTGTACTACCTTTCTGTGTCTGCTCACAGGTAAAGGCGAGAACGCCGTCTTACCTGCTTTCTTGGGCGCCGGCATGACTCTTCGCCTCTCTGTTTGACACCAACGGTCCGGGTCTTGGGGTTCGACTCGGCGGGTCACTTTTATGAACTTGTAAATGGGTGGGGTGAAAAAGGCGTTTGGAGGAGGGATCGTGGGAAAGTTTTGGTCAAATCGAGAGCAACGGCGCCATCACATGAAACCCTCAATCCTTTCTTGGGATCAGACCGATAGAGACATGCAAGTACGCAGGATATCCCAAGTATGCGCGGGTATTTGTATGCACTTGACCCGGCGTGTGCGACCTGTACACCCCCCCACAGATCATACAACTTTTAAAAGAAGGAATCTGCACTTTCAGGTCGTGATGGGAGCAAAATTAAATTGAATCCAAGAGATGGTTGAACGTTTTCTCAGTGGGAGCGTCATCTGTCCGCGAGAGCTAGCGTCCCGCTGAGCAACTGTCATCAATCAGAGATTCCATCAGTCAGCAGCTGCTGGTATAATGACCCGGGGCAAAATGTACCCAACGGCTGGCACCGAGAAAATGTGCAGATGTTACCGTTCCGTCTTTTTTAGGAAACGACTCCATTAAACATACTTGTGTTGTTGGTAACGAGTGGTTTTAGATTGTCTCTCGTTTAGCCAAAGTTTAACCTTCGCTCCGTCGGTGTTTACCAAATTGATGCAGCGGATGTTTATTTCTATCACTGTCAGGTGTCCAAGAAACAGGTTGTGTTGCACCATTTGTCACCGCGTGTGTTAATCTAGTCCCTCTTGAAGAACACAGACGAGCTTTATTTGATCTCACAGGTAATGGAGAAAAAGCTTTGAACTCAGAACAGTTTATAAGGAAACAACATCCTGATTTAATTCGTTCTCTTATACCAGAGGTGTCGAACTCAATCACACAAGAGGGCAAAATCTAAAACACACCTTAGGTAGTGGGGCAAACAGGATGAATATTTATTGAACACTCTAAAACTACCTTTTTAAAGCTTTAAAATCGTAACGTTTTAACATAATTATGAACTAGATATATAGCATTACCTGTGATAATGCTAGTGTGAATGCTGTTTGCTGAATTTGGACGGTGAAGATGCTGAAATTGATAGCTAAAAATGCCGAGGTTAATAGCTAAAGATGCTAAATGCCAAACTAGCCTAAAAAAAGAAAAAAAAAGTTTAATTTTATGTTGCTTAAAAAAAAGACTAAACTTCAAAATAGTGTAAAAAACTGAAAAAGAGCCCAAATAAGCCAAAACAACCAGCATGAAAATATTAGCCTAACTCCAAGATAGCCTAAAAAACAAACAAAAAATTAGCCAAAACAGCTAGCATGTAGCTGAAATATTAGCTAAACTCAAAAATAGCCTAAAAAAATCTTAGTAAATGCCAAAATAATCCAAAAAGCTTGCAGAATGCAACTTTTTAACATAATTATGAATAATAAAAAAGGCAGGAATTTATTCCAGAATAAATCCACTTAAACTTAAAAAACTTTCAATATCCTACTCTCCTTCAAAATAAATTTCTCAAAATTATTCAAGTTAGAAATGACTTTGACCTTGACATGTGTCCTATACTGTACGGCCCTCTTTCACCAGAACCAATGGCTCTAAAGGGGCGGAGCACAGATGTAAACACAGGTTGGTCTCACTATATGAGACTCCCCTCCTCTGGTTCCAAACAGGAAGTGCCCTCTGGTCCCAAAAAGCCTTCTATCAGAGCGAGGTATTCAAGTTCTAACTGGACCAAGCAGATGGCGTCTTGTGTTTCCCGTTCTAAACCTTTGATTGATAGGTTCTCCTGAGCCCGCCTTCAACAAGCTCACTCCTGATTGGCTGAGTTGTTGCCATAGAAACATTAGCTCATCAACTCGGACTAATCACTGTTTACTGACGATGTCTGGTTCCAACATGGCGGCGACCACATTGTGGAAAAATGGCGACTGAATTGACTTCATTTCATTGGAGCTGTAAGTAGTCTATGGGTGACATCACACTTACTCCGTCCAGTTCTCATATACAGTCAATGGTTTCATTGCCGTCATACGACGATGCCTCAAATGAAACAGGCGATTTGACTAGAAATACGAGTGATAATGTTAACATTTCTATAAACACTGTAGAAGAGCAGAAAACCCAACAGGTGACTCGTTTTCCTCCTGTACCCAGCCTCTGATTGTAGTTTGGTGAACCGACTGGACAACGTTTGTTTTTAAATGAGCTTCAACCCAAAGCGTTTCTCGTTTTAAAGCACAAAAGTCGTTTTCTTGGCTCTCTTTTAACTTGTTTAGGAGGACCACTTCCTGCTCAAACAACATAAATCTAAAGTATTTGACAAAGATACATCAGTCAGTCAAATAGTAGCTTATAATCTATGAAAAAGAATCTTATAGAGCAGAAAACATGATGGTAAATATCAAAAGACAAATATTTAAATGTTCAAACTGTTCACATCAATCTAGCAAATTCAGCAGAAAATTTGATTTTTTTTGAAAAATAAAAGTTTTAATGACTAAACAACTTGTTTGATAATGTTTAAAAAGTGATACTTAATAATTATTTTATTCACTCACTGACTTTACTTACTTATTTAGTTACTTTACTTACTTACAATACTTTACTTACTTAGTTACTGACTTTACTTGGTTATTTCACTTGCGTTGCTTACTGACTTAGTTACTTCACTTACTTACATTACTTTACGTAGTTACATACTTACTTATTTAGTTACTTCAATTGCATACAATACTTTACTTACTTAGTTACTGACTCGACTTAGTTATTTCACTTACTTACAGTACTTTACTTACCTGTTAATTACTTTATTGACTTTGGTTACTTAGTCACTTTACCCAGTGACTTTATGTACTTCATTGCTGACTTTACTTTATTACTTACCTACTTTACTAACTTACAATACTTAGTTTCTTTACTTCCTTGTTTAGTTACTTCTATACTTTGTTACTACTATACTAAGTTACTTCACTTACTGACTTTACTTACTCATTTACTTCACTTACAGTACTTTAGTTACCTGTTACTTTATTGACTTTGCTTACTTAGTCACTTTACCCGCTGACTTTATGTACTTCATTACTGACTTTACTTTAATACTTAGCTACTTTACTTACTTACAATACTTTACTTAGTTTCTTTAATTTCTTGTTTATTTACTTCTATACTTAGTTACTACTATACTAAGTTACTTCACTTACTGACTTTACTTACTCATTTACTTTACTTACAGTACTTTACTTGTGTAGTTTCTTTACTTCCTTACTGAGTTATTTAACTTTCTGACTTATTTAATTTGCTTTCTCTGTACTCACACTGACTGACTCATGTTTGCGTGTATTTATTTACTTCACTAACCTTAATTTTACCTGGAGGATCCGCTGAGAACACAGTAACTTTTTGGCCGACTGTAGTCCAGAACATCCCATCAGCTCAGCAGGAGGACCACTTCAGTACCAGATGAGGAGTCGACTCATGTGACTTCAGAACCTCCTGTCGGCTCTTGTTGATCACATAAACATCTCGTCATAATAAAGTGTCATCTTATTATTACAGGAAGTAATATAACGATGTGTAATTACCAGCTCGGCTCTGATTGACCGCATGGACAGCGTGTCGGGTTGGTTGAAAACATATTTCAGCAGCTGCTGTCAGCGACTGGATGGTTTTGTACCGTGACCTCTGGGCGTCTTTGGGGCCACTATTACATACGGTGAACGATCACAGTAATATTCTGGAGTGCGCCGCCGCCCGCTTTGGCTGTTAGAAGCCGTATCATGTTACGTCATTACATGCTAACACGATGGGGGGACGCTGAAAGGTGTAACAGCGGGATAACATATGGGCAGACGCGGGGAGGTTCCTCGTGTCAAAACACGACTCTGGAGCTTCTGAGCTGAAGTCGGACTGACGGAGCAGCTGTTTTCCACATCCTCTGATTTCTGTGGGTGTTTTGATCCTGAGGATTCAGTTCTAATAGTGATTTAAAGAAGCCAATGAGGGTTTGAGTCTGTCGTCTTTTGATGATGGACTCAATCCTAATATATATATAAAGAAGTTTAACATCCCAAAGTTACAGTATCTTATTTGTTCATTTTCTGGTTAACTTCCTCTCATAAAGGCTCATATTAGTTTTATTCTTCGTAAAAATGCTCTGATTTTCTGAGTTCTTATCACAATGAAACTGGATCTAAGTCACTTTAAACTTTTCAAGCACATTGTTTCCTTTACTTGTATATTTGTATTTTTTAATTCTTATATTTGTATTTTTTTATTCCTATGCTTATTTTGTATTTTTACATTTTTAAATTATTATTTTATTTTCATTTTGTGTTTGAAACAAAGAACAATAAAAAAAGGGTTGTTTCTCGCTGCACTCCATCTCCTCTGACAGTATAAAACATAAAAACCACAAACTTTCCTCCACTGTGTTCTACAGTAGTGATTTTGTGCACTACATGAACTATAAGCACTGGGTTTTATGCTAATTTGACATGTAGCTATTTTTTTTAATCAAAATGGTAGCTGCTTAGGCTACATTAGACCTTTTTTAAGCTAATTTGGCATCTAGTCCTTGTTTTAGCATTATGCTAGTTCTTTTGGTTAAATTAATACTTAGCTAATATTTCAGCAACATGCTAGCTGTTTACGCTATATGTAGACATTTTTTTTCAGTTTTTTTTCCCAGCAAAATGGTAGCTGCTTAGGGTACATTAGACATTTTTTTTAAGTTTTAAAGCTAATTCGGCATCTAGTCCTTGTTTTAGCATTATGCTAGTTCTTTTGGTTAATGTAGCACTTAGCTATAATATTTCAGCCACGTGTTAGCTGTTTACGCTATATGTAGACATTTCTTTTTATGTCTTTAAGCTAATTTGGCATCTCGTCCTTGTTTTAGCATTATGCTAAGTCTTTTGGCGAATTTTTCCCTTAGCTAATATTTCAGCATGTCATCAGCTTCAGTCTTTTCAGGATGCTAATTTAGCTTAAGTTTTGTATTATTGCAGGTAATGCTCTATCTAGTTGTTGTTTCTCGCTGCACTCCATCTCCTCTGACAGTATAAAACATAAACTACAAACTTTCCTCCACTGTGTTCTACAGTAGTGATCGTGAACTAAAAGCACTGTTTTCTTTAAGCTAATTTGACATTTAGCTATTTTTTAATCAAAATGCTAGCTGCTTAGGCTACATTAGACTTTTTAAAAAGTTTTGAAGCTAATTTGGCATCTAGTCCTTGTTTTACCATTATGCTAGTTCTTTTGGTTAAATTAACCCTTAGCTAATATTTCAGCAACATGCTAGCTGTTTACGCTATATGCAGACATTTTTTTTCCAGTTTTTAAGCTAATTTGGCATCTAGTCCTTGTTTTAGCGTTATGCTAAGTCTTTTGGCTAATTTTGCCCTTAGCTAAAATTTTAGCAACGTGCTAGTTGTCTACGCTACATTAGACACCTTTTCAGTTTTAAGTTAACTTGGCATCTAATCATTGTTTTAGCATTATGCTAGGTCTTTTGGCTAACTTAGCATCTTCTTTGTTTTTTTAGGCTAATTTCGCATTTAGCTAACATTTTAGCTAGTTATCAGCTTCAGCATTTTCAGCGAGGAAATTTAGCTTTCAGCATTCATACTTGTATTATCACAGTTTATGCTATATGTCTAGTTGCTAATTTTTTCTGGCTGCTGTCTATCTCATCTGACACCATACAAACTAACAAAAAAATCCCCACCAACCTTCCCTGCTTGTGCTTCACAGTAGTGAACTTGAGCACTAAATAAATTGAAGGCACTGCATTTTTTTGTTGTTGCTTTTTTATTGTTTTTTAGCTAACTGTGTATTTAGCTAATATTTTAGCAACATGCTAGCTGTTTTAGGCTACATTTGCCATTTTTCCATTTTTAAGCAAAATTGGCATTAAGTTGCTGTTTTAGCAATATGCTAGGTCTTTTGGCTAGTTTGGCATCTGCTTAGGTTTTTTGGGACATTTTTAATGTTTTATTTAGCTTACAGCATTCACACTTGTATTATCACAGTTAATGCTATATATTAATGAATTTACTCTTTGTGATATGAATAAAGTTCAATTCATATCAAGTTGTTTCTGGCTGCAGTCTATCTCCTCTGACAACATAATAAACAAAATTACCAACCTTCCCCCACCGTGCTTCACAGTAGTGATCTTTTGCACTAAATGAACTGAAGTCTACTTTTAGTTTTGCTTCTAAAGAAAATAGTTGTTTTTTGGCATATTTATGCTTAACTTTTCAAGCATAAAGTCCCAACATATTTATCATTTTACCACATGTAGAAAAATTAGATTTTTAATTTCTTTTGTTGACACATTAATCAACATCTGGAGAAGATGATGTAACTTCTAGGATCAGGTTAGGAATTTAGGGATAATTAATAATTATAACTTTCATTTTACAGTGACATCAAATCCATGGGATTGTCCGAATAAGCCGAGGATCTGATCCATTCGTCTTCGATCATCATGTAACAGATGAAAGTCTGTCTGCTTTATTGTTTTATTTTAGAGCGTTCATTATCGTGGTTTAAGACTTTTATTGTTGTGTAATGTAGTTTCACTGTGTTTCTGCTCTTTGAATGATCTCATTGTGCTTCACGCATGAGCACAGCAAGACTCTGGAGTTAATTTGCCGAGTCATTAACTCTTAGAAAACCTGGCAGACTGTCCCGAATGTTTCCCACGAGTAAATAATCTTCGTCTGTGTAAAACGATAGACCTAAAATGTTATATAGGCCTCACATACTGACGGGCAGCAGCAGTTGCTCCTCTACAGCATACGTTTATACGACAGAACATCTTAGAGTTTCTGCTCCTCAGTGGACATTTTTTGGAAGATTTTAAAATTTGACATTCTTATTTATTTCTAAATTAATTAACATTTTTATCTATCTATTCCTGATGAATCGATGGAACATTTTACTATTTAAATTAATGGAATTGATGTTTTTAAAACTATCAAAACCAGAAATCAAAAGATAAAAGCAACAATAACATTTGTACAAATATATATATTTGACTGTACATATGTACAGGTTGATGTCACCAATTAACCACACAATTACTTTTATACATACTGTTATTTTTGTTCCACATACATATTCTTTTCTTTTCAAATGAAGATAATTTAGTGGATAAATGTTTATTAACAAAATTATTGTGTCCATTGGGTTAATTTTTGTGATAGAGTTGCAAAAAAATAACCAAAAATGCAGTTTAAAACCATAATTGATTTGATATTTTTCTGTATCTGTAAGATATAATAATCTGCTAGAGTATAAAGGGTGAAAAAAATGATTAAAAACAAATCAAACTGCAGCCTAAAACAGAAACTGTGATAGAAACAAAAGGAAATCGGTGCCCTATAAGTCGGTATTATTTTCCCCGTGATGTCATTGCTGCAGCTGAAGCTTGTTAGGTTAATGGAGCCTGTAAAGGCGGGAAAACATCAGTGCAGATCAACTTGGTGCAACGCTGAGCTTTACAGCACGACAAAGAGAAGGACGGCGTCCTGCAGGACACGCCGTCACAGTTCTAAACACGCTACAACTCCGT